>NC_052612.1:21036832-21133356 GCF_016545825.1 Eucalyptus grandis
GATGTTCCTCTTTATCGTACTACATTACAATGGTGGAACTCTAGTAGTTAAAAGCTACTCACATCATAGAGTCTGATTCACTCGTTGTCCAGCTGAACTTTGAGTCAATACTTTCCGGAGCTGAAGACAAGGCCGAGTAAAACTTGTTAAGCTAAGTTTGAATCTTTAAGTACTAACTCATGTAAAATGCAGGTCACGTTAAAGAGTCAAAACACTAGTTAAACATACCAGACATGAAATAATCTAATTTTCAGAATATTAATTAAAAATAACACGAGAAGATTCATAAATAAAGTCAATTATTGCTCAACCAGTGCCTAGGCATTTAATTCAAAGGGTAATGGCTTTGTGTTTGACTACTTATACAACATTAGTCAAGACCTTATTGATCGAATTGATTTGAAGTTGGAACGTGAGTCGATCAAATGATTAGATGAACGTGTTAAACCGATTGAACTATTTGGTGCTGTTAACGGGTTTTTCCCCTTTTTCTCTTCTACTTTGGTTACATGCTAACAATTTGGTTTGAGCTTGTTTATGATAGTTCCATCTCATACTACATTGAGGTCTTATTAATAAACAATAACAACGAAAGTTTTGAAAGGACAAGAGAAGGTTCTTTGGTTCTCCTCAATTTTTTTTTTTTAAACTCCAGGCTTGATGGGATGGCACGAGAAATACGAAAGCTATCACTCAAATCAGAATGGAAATATTGAAGGCCTTTCGATTTATTTAACACCTGCGAACTGCATGTTAAAATATATGCCATATGATGAATCATAAAACGTAGAGGAATTGAAATAGACAAATTGAGGAAATTAGGGCGTTAAAGAACCCCAAAAACGGAGGCTTAAGCAGCATTTAGCCTTAAAAAAAGTTCTAAACGTCAAATCCTACCAATGAAAGCAATCTTCTTATATTGCAATCAGCATCATGTTTTTGAGCAAAGAGCTTACTGAAAAGAGAATAAATTAGTAGGTTAGACAATTTTTACTTTGCATGGGAATGCAATGAATGCATAATCATGTTGCAGATAAATCAAAAGTAAGGAAATTCAGAGAAAAGAAAAAACTTTTGACAAATATAAATATATGAATATCAAATATGAGTCGTCTCATTTTCCTATGTTTCGAATGCTGGAGATCGATGAATGAAACAATGATTCAAACAAACATAATATTGGAAAGATTAAACATTGTGGCACTCTTCTGAATGCTTAATTACCATTAGATGCATATAAAGATGAAAACCCGATAAACAAAAGAAATCTCTCTGTTACCTCTCGACTGATCCCACCCTTTTCTCTCTTGATGACGATGAGCATGATATTCTGTAATTTCTACATATTAAAATTGACGCATGATGTTCAAGCATGTGCGCTTCAACCATCGGAACCCTCGTTTGATACAAGCCTTGAACTTGCCCTCGACCAAATAAAGCTTGTATCTGGCAAGCCTCCTCTTCCTCTGCTTCTCTAGGCCATTCCACCACGCAAGTTTTATCCACTCCTAAAATGTAATAAATAGGCAAAGCCAAAGTCCATTTCAACTTCCAGCATCAGGTTTGTCTATTCCCATCCCAAAGGCAATGGTAGCACATACAATCTAGACCACTCCATTATGCCAATTTTTTATAACAGCTACTCTTTGACAGGCTACTAATCCAGCATGATTGTACACCGTCTTTATATGGCACTTCTCATTCAAGTATTTTATAACATCAACACATTCACTCTTCAAAAGGCCATACACCATGCCGCAAAAATTAGCAAAACGATTCTTTAGCAGCTCTCCATGCCGCTTCAGTGGTTCCTTGGTCTTAGCTATGACCTCATATTTTAGATTTTAGTCTGTCAAAGCTCGTCTCAAGAACAAGAGCATGGGGAACCCCAACAGCTTTTAGGATATCCTGTAATGGATGTATAATTTAATCAGAATAGACAGATTATTTCAACATAATCAGGCGATCATGTAATTCTAGTACCTTACGAACTGACTGAGTGGTAGTTGCAGTTAAAGCCATCACTGGGACATAAGGAAAGTTCTGCTTGAGACATGCCAGTCTGCTATAATCTGGACGAATTCCCCATAGACTACAATAACGACAACCACGAAAGTGACAACCAATGAGCTTTCAACGTTAACCAGTCAAATGTACTAGAAAAGCTCAAACCAGCAGTACGTTCCTTTCATGAGATCAAACTGGCAGAGCAAATCCATTTAAGACCTTGTAAGAAACACAATCAATGATCACATGGTTGAACATTTGCCTTTCTCAAGTTGTTAACATTAAGTATAAGCGTTAATAGAATAAATAGGGACACAAGAACCACCTTAAGAGACTGAGTATCATGCCAAACATAGAGTTGAGATTGGATCCTTATCCAAGCTTATGCCGGTTCCAATTAGTCTAGCAAGTAATTTCCATTGGAGCTTATTTAAGTTGTGTGCTCTTTACTTAATATAATGAACGATGTGCTGCTAAGTATTCCCAAACGACGGAACCTAAATATTTTCATCAAACATGGAACACTGAATTCTGTTATACTAGAACTTCACAGGGTTCTGGGCTTCAGTAGGTCTAGTGTAACACCGAGAAACACAGAAAAATGCAGAAAAGTTTGGAAAAAGAGTTTAAGTTAGCATATATAAAAGTTAACTTGCTTATATTTATCCAGAACAAGGACAACAGTTTTGCAGTGACATCACAAATAATTATTCCTTCTGAAGTGATTCTACCATGATCTTTCTTCATGTACCAAGGCATGCCAAAGATTACACATATCTCACGTTATGTGCCTCATCAATAACAAAACCAGCTAGTAGTGCCTGCAATGCATGATGGTCAGATACAAAATATTTACAAAGAACCTTTTAGAAAAAGTTATGGTGCATCAGAAACAATACCTTTCTATGTCAATATCTCAAGAAATGATGGGTTTCCCACAATCCTTTCGGGAGTTACATACAATAGCTTGCACGATGGTTTATCTTTTCTGAAAAGGCAGCGTAGCAGAAGTGGAGATTAATAATTTGACAGTCACAACACAGCATAAATCACAAGCTTTCGTTTACACAAAACATTCCTTTCAATGATGCTTGATTGCTAATCCACACTTTGACAATCTGCTATACTCTCAAAGTATTTGAGAAATATGGGTATTTGTACATCATCCAAAACTGAAATCAACTTCTTTATTGACCAAAACGTTCTAATATGTCATTTTGGATCTTGAAGAGTGTGGAAGCAATTGGCTAAAGTTATGACTGTCTATTGGACATTTGATCGGATGAGAGGCCCCATAAGCAATTTACTAAATGCTCTTGGACATGTACATTGCGTAGGTCCTGTGCTGCATGTAGAATCACAAGCAAATTGGAAATGATCAAGTTGAGAAAAAATTAAAAGAGAAAAGAACAGTGAAACACTGATTTAAGTGGTTTGGCAGCATTGTCTATGTCCATGGAAGAACCATACCATGGATTCTAAAGATCATCTGGCCAGAATTTGAGAGTTCTGCTTTGGTCAGGAACATAGCACGCCGATTTCCTACCCATTTTACTGCCCAAAACATCATCTTCGTCTTCACTGTCAGTAGAGGAATCCACCTCAAGGAAAGTTTGATTTTTCACAGGTTGTGGAGAATCTTCTATAATATTGACGTCTTGTATAACATTGCAGTTACCATCATTACGGATATCTTAGCCAAACATATCAGTCAAAACTCCACAAGCTTCTGATTCCGCAGCTTGCAAATCATCCCAATCCTCAGAATCTTGCATGGTTTTGGCAAGTTCTGCTAGGAAGTCATAGCCACAGTGCTCCACAATGATAAACTCTCAACCTTGGTCACCTTAAGAAAACCAAAAGAAGAACAAGATGACTTTGCAAGTTCCATGGCAAACAAGAGATCAAATAAATACAATCTACAATACGTAATTTGCACTTAGTTCAGTGAGACACGATATTAGTATTATTGCAAGACACCATAAGTAATTCACAGTGAGTTCAAAAATAAGCCAGACAGCTCACCGGTCAATAGGACCACCCTGCCAAACAAGGACGAGATTAAGGCTCAGTCAACTAGATTTAACCAGCTCCAGTCTATTCAAATCCAAAGTAGTCTATTCTATAGCCTTCATCAGAATAGCGACTAACCGCAACAAATCTCCTTATTAGCAATGCACAATCAATCGATTCATAAATTATCCACGCAACACGATCAATCATGTCATTCCCTAATGACCAGATACTGCCCATTTTGGCCAATAAGCAAGAAAAACTTTGCCGCATGCCCAGTTATCATCAGAGATAAGGGTGTCTTTGTTCAACCAACATAATTGTCTGACTATGTTTGACCTTTAGATAGTCAAGGAGGAGTATTGGAAAGCTTACACTATGAGATTGCAGCCTGTTATCTGTTTTTTGAATAAGAATATGATTATTGTCTATCATATTTCTCAAGTACCCATTGCAAAATAACGATTACAACAATACATCAACATCCACATAAAACGGTAAGCTAGTAAAAACACATTTTGTGGAGGCCAGCATTGCGATGGCATGTGTTTGCAACTGCTTGATTTAGGAAATACTTCTAAACCTCAGGAACATCCTAAGTCAAATTGTTTTCATATCTGACCAGTGACCAATAGCAGATGAGAAATCAAACATAGAGGTTCCACCTAATGTAAGAATGACTAAAGCTCTCGGTGACACGTAAAAGAGCCAATCACATCACTTCAAAAGCCTGTTGTCACCATAAAAGTTTACTTTTCATAAAACTTAATAAATCAAGAGAAGAATTCTTACTTGAATTACTTCATCAATAAGGTCAACTTCCAAGACACCTGGAATGAAACCAGCACCCATCCCTTGGATGTTGTGAGGACCTACCAGAACCAGTCAGCAGCAATCTATGAGACAACGTAAATCATTAAAACCAGAAAAGATTAAATCTGCAACTGTAATATCCAAGAGAGATTAGTGCTTGTTTTTCAAACAACTATTGGAGAGAGAGAGAGATGCAAATATTTACTCATTCCAAAACCGTTTAATAAGGCCATAGATGTGGCTGAGATTGATGTAGATGACACCTTTAGAAATTTCGAAGTTAATAGAACCCGCTCTAAAGTCCACATGCCCCAGAAGTTATAAGGCCTTAAATCAAGAAGCACCATTGACATATCACAATAGTGCCGCAATTGAAATATGGAAATGAGACCACTTCAAATCCAGAACTTCTGTTAGAAATATAGGCAACGTGCCATACAGTAAATCTTGGGAGTCATACCTTTTATATTTAAGCCCATATTTATTTGAAAGAATTGCAGTTCTTTTCTTTTTTGATCAGCCTATTTATATCAACAATTTATCATCTCATGTTTCAGCTTTCTGCAGAGATTGTTTCTCTCTCTTCCCATGCAATGATGCAAAACCATGAGCCTTGAACTATAAGGACTAAAAATGAGACCTCATCATATCAATCTCTCACAAGTCATTGACCAATCTTGATGAAACAAACTTGGATGATAAACTAGATTGTGCATGGAGATTTAATAATCGCGAGAGGTATAACATGTTCAAGGGAACTAACCAGGCTCGCCTCCAGATAATACAGTGCTTTCAACAGGTTCAACACCATAGAGCTGACAAATAAAAGAGAACCAACAGAGAACTTAGACTAGAAGGGGAGAAAAGGAATAAAATGCAGCTGATGCAGCACTCTCAACCCAAAGAGAATGTTCAGGCACAAGGTTTTTCATTCAAGGCATCCATAGTTGATAATCACCTAAAATTGACAATATTTTGTCTGAGTTCAATACATGACAAACAATATCATAAAAACAATCTACCTTTATGTCAGGGTTTTGCTCTTTCAGAAACTTTCCAGCACCAGTTATAGTACCACCAGTTCCTATGCCAGAATCAAAGGCATCTATTTTGCCGCCCGAGCCTTTCCATGTCTCTGGTCAGGTTGTTTCATAATGTATCTAAACAGAACAATGACAGCCAAGCTCAAGTTCGTGTCATCACCTGCATATACAACCAACAAGACATGACAGTTGACCACACATGTACCTTTGGGTTAGCAGGATTCTCGAACTGCTGAAGAATGTAAGAGTTAGGTTTCTTTGCCATTATCTCCACTGCCTTCTGAATAGCCCCCTTCACGCCCTTGGCAGGATTGGTCAGGACCACCTCAGCTCCAAAAGCACGGAGGATGATCCTTCTTTCCAAACTCATAGATGCTGGCATTGTAATGATTAGCCTGTAGCCCTTTGTTGCCGCCATGAATGCCAAAGGCAATGCCAGTATTGCCATTGGTAGGCTCAATCAGTACACTCATCAGCAATTTGGAATTAAAAGTCAAAATGAAAAATGCATTAGTAGAAGAGCTTCATTTCTATATAAATTCATTTGCAACTGTGCATAATACCAATACATTGATTATTTGCTGTCATTATCTAATGACCAGATACAGCGCATTTTGGCCAATAAGCAAGAAAAATTTGCCGCGTGCCCAGTTATCATCAGAGATAAGACTACTTCACCAAACCCGCTCCAATCTATTCAAGCTTAGAGCAGACTATTCCACAGCTATCATCGTCGTGGTGGTGGACGATGAAATACCTACATGACCTAACCTCTGCAAACGCTAATGAGCATTTAAAAAAAAGATGGGCGACAAAGTAACGATTTAAGTTACCGTAGAGCGAAACGAGACGGTCCCAGGCACTTGCTGGAGGACTGCTCGTCGAAGCCGAACTGGAGAGCCAAGCTCAGCAACCCGAGAATTCTCTGCCTCCTCCAACCCCCGATGCTCCATGGAATCTCAACCTGTTCGACGCGATTCGAATCGATCGATCGATGACGCAAGGGAAGGAATCGAATCGATCCGTATTCTCTCTCGAGAGAGAGAGAGCGCGCTCGAAGCGCTCTCTTCGAAGAAAAACCATGCCAGCGATGGCGGGACTGATGTTTTTTGGCTCTGCTTTTTTACCCGCTGGAGAATGGGAGAGATTGGAGCCATTTTTTTTTTTTCAATTCTTTCAAAAATTCCGTTTTTGCGCCTGAATTTCGTTGGAAGCTCTATTTTTTGCGCCCCCCAAAAGTTTTCCTAGTTTCATTTGACACCCTTGGGTTGGGTCTGAGTAAGTATTAGAAGAAGAGCAAGTATTTTACGCGAGAGTTACAAGTATACCGTCAATGTGATACATCAAGCCAAGCGTTATTTAACAAAATGGCTTTAGGTTACAATTAGTCCTAAAATTGTATATACGTATAATGTACTAAATTAATCCGAAATCTTTGCTAAAAAAAATCTAATTTAATTATTCCGGCCAATTTTCACCGAGAATTATTGACATTGCAATGTGTCATGTAAAACTATCGATGGTGATTCAATTGCCACGTTAACGATTCATGACAAAAATTAACAGGAATGACTATGTTGAAATTTTTCGCAAGGATTTAGGACTAAATCAACAAAATTAGAAAAATTTAGAATTGAATTAGTATATATACAATAAATTTATGACTAATTAGGTAATTTTTCTTATAAACAGCAAAGCAACTTTACTATTTTTTTTTTTTTTTTTAATTTCAAGTTATATAAACTCCAATTAGTGACATCTATAACATGGAATCCAAGAAGCCTCTTCAGCACCATAATAGTTTTTGACATGGATTGTCATGAAAAATGAAAATAAACACAAAGAAATCACAAGCCTTCATTTACGCAAAACATTCCTTTCAATGATGCTGAATTGCTAAGTTCCACACTTTGATGATTTGCTATACTCTCCAAGTATTTGAGAAATATATGTATTTGGTACATCATCCAAAAAAAAAAAAAAAAAGTCAATTGCTCATTGACCGAAGAGTTCCAATATGTCATTTTGGATCTTGAAGATTGTGGAAGTAATTGACAGAAGTTAGGAGTGTCTATTGGACATTTGATTGGATGAGATGCCCCATAAGCAATTTACTAAATGCTTTTATACATGTACATTGTGTAGGTCCTTTGTTGTTTGTAGAATCACAAAAAATTGGGAATGATCAAGGAGAGAATAAAGTATAAGAGAAAAGAACAGTGACACACTGACTTAAGTGGTTCGGCAATAATGTCTACATCCATGGGAGAAGCATTCCATGGATTTTGAAGATCGTCTAGCCTAGAGTTGAGTGCATGTATTGTTCGGGGCACTGCTTTGGTCAGTAATACAGAATGTGGACTTTTTACCCATTTTACTGCCAAATATATTGTCTTGGTCTTCACTATCAGTAGAGGAATCCACCTCAAGAAAAGTTCGGCCTTTCTCAGGTTGTGGAGAATCTTCTATAACATTGACATCGTGTATGACACTGCATTCACCGCCAAAACTCCACAAACTTGGCCAAACATATCATTCAAAACTCCACGAGCTTCTGATTCCGCAGCTTGCAAATCATCCCAATCCTCAGATTCTTGCATGGTTTCAGCAAGTTCTGTTAGGGAGTCAACGCCGCGTGCTGCACAGTGATAAACTCTCGACCTTTGTTCCCTTAAGAAAACCAAAAGGAGGAAGAGATGATATTGCAAGTTCCATGGCAAAAAAGAGATCAAATAAATACAATCTACAATATATAATTTGCACTAAGTTCAGTGAGACATGAAATTAATATTAATGCAAGACACCATAAGTAATCTGAATTGAGTTCACCAGTCAATAGGACCACTCTACCAGACCCACAAATAAACAAGGATGAGATTAACGCTCAATTGAACTAAATTTAACCAGCTCCGGTCCATTCCAATCCAAAGTAGACTATTCTATGGCCATCATCAGAATAGCGACTAATTGCAATGAATCTCCTTATTAGCAACGCACAAAATCAATCAATTTGCAAAACTATCCATGCAACACAAGCAACCATGTCATTCCCTAATGACCAGATATCGCGCAATTTGGCCAGTAAGCAAGAAAAACCACCGCCCAAAGCAACCTAAACAATTTAAACTGGAATAGTGCCGGATATTTTGCTTGTCAGTAAGACTAGTTCACCAAACCTACTCTGATCTATCCTTATTCCATAGCCATCATCATCGTGGTGGACGAGAAATACCCACACAACCTCTGCAAACGCTGATCATAAATAAAGATGGGCAACAAAGTAACGATTGGAGTTGCCGTAGAGGGAGACGAGACGGTCCAAGCACTCGCTGGCGGATTGCTCGTCGAAGCCGAACTCGAGAGCCAAGCTCAGCAAACCGAGCTTTCTCCACCTCCTCCAAGCCCCGATACCTCCATGGAATCTCAACCTGCTCGAGTCGATTCGAGCGATCGATGATGCACAATTCCGTTTTCGCGCCCTGAAGTTTGTCGAAGTTTCTATTTTTGCCCCCCTCATAAGTTTTTCTGGCTTCATTCGACGCCCTTGGAAGTTGGGTCTGTTTGGTGGGGGCCCTTCCTCTTTTCACTTTATTCTTTTCTTGGGCTTGAATCATTCTTGAACTTGTTAGATAGGAATATGGGGAAAGGCTTCTTTGCATACACAAGACTTGCGGTATCGTACTTAAATTATAGATTTATGACAAGTATTTCAGTAGAACAAACTTCCAATAATTTGGTAAAAATAGGGTTTCAACACTACTGTACTGTTCGGCAAAAGAAAAAACACTACTTTGTCGTGCTTGAAACTTCTTGATCGTGACGAAAATTCCACAAGTCAAAAGCTCTCTTTTACAAGATCGGTCCGCATTCAATGTGGACCACTGGATAAGAAGGGGGGAAAATTGGTCCATCAAATCTGTTAAGTCATAACTTTGCGGACGTTAAATGAAAGTGACGAACGCAAAATAATCAAATTTATATTCCATTAAAAAAAGTTATGATGAGTAAGGAAGTTTATCAACATATAGGTCTCAAAACTTACGAAGTGAAAAGGAAGTTACTATCAAATTGAATATTTCACTAAAGTTAAACAAAAAAAAAAAGAAGAAATTTACCGTTAAGTGAATAAAATACTGTTTTTAAGAAATATGAAGAATCATAGGTTCAGAGAATCTACGCCCTCCAAAGAAAAATTACATCCTCCTAAGAAAAATTACTAAAGGATATTTTACAGATAAATTACTATTAGTAAGGATGATTACATATGCCTAAAGGAAAGTTAAGATCCATTAGGAAAAATTTACTATAAACTTAGGCAGATTACTATTTTTAATAGAATATTACAAATTATAGGACTTACAGAAATTACGATGACAAAAAGGAAATTACGTTGTGTCAAAAAGTTTTGATAGGATTAAAGAGGATTCGTTTCAGGCTTCTCAGTTTTCCTCATTTTTGTAGATCTGAGCTTGATGGGACGATACTAGAGATATGAAAATTGTCCTCAAATCAAACTAGAACTATGGAAAGCCTTTCAGATTGTTTAACACCGGCACAAGGTGTTTTTAGATTATCTAGCTTTGGAAGTATACGTTGCCATATGATGAATCGTACAACGAAGAGGAATCAAAATAGACGAATTGAAGAAGCTAGGGGGTTAAGAACCCCAGAAACAAGGTGTAAACAACATTTGGCCAAAACAAAGTTGTTACCAACATAATCAACCCCGAAATAGATCAAACGTCAATCCTACCAAATACTAAATATTCATCTGGTTTTGCAATCAGCATCAAATTTACTAGGAAAAGAGCTTACTGAAAAGAGGAGAGATGAGCGGATCAGACAATTTTAATCAGCTCCATGAACTAAATTCAATCATCAGAACATTTTGCATCTGGTGCGCATGTTTTCAGGTTAATACACACGGGCGGAGCATCGGTGAAAATTTTGTTTATAATATTGCAGGTTAAGTCATTTGTGACTTGTGCGGAGAGCAAACTTCTTGCAGGACCTGAGCGAGAGCATCTTGCCTGTGGAGTCCGTGTTGAGGCTGCCGCTGAGTGCACACGAGGGTACGGTGCGTGATTGAAATTTGATGAATGCGAGGTAGAGTGATTCCTCGAGCTGTACTTTGAAGGCCAAGTTTCGTCATACCTTTTTCCTGCAAGTTGAAAATGCAAACGTCGTGGCTGCAGAAGTAGCCACGCACGGTCGTGAAGCCAGGCCACGAGTCCAAAAGATCCCGACCCGCAATTTCTGAGCTTACTATCTAACCAATTTGGTCAATGTGACTCTACGTGTGTTGACCTCGACTTGCCCAAATCGCCAATGTAATGGTCAACGTTACCCGAACACAATAAGTTAAATGTCAATTTCATCTTTCTAGGAGAGTATATCGCTGAGGTAGCCACGCAGGTAACGAAATGAAAGCTCTTAAATCTGGAAGAATAAATCAAGACTCCATAAGCCAACAAAATGTTACTGTCCTAACACGATGGCCATGAGAATAAGACGTCAACGAGGCCTAGCAATGTTAAGGAGATCGCCCGAAAATAATGCGATGGATTTTTCGATCGATTAAATCTAAGTTAGTTCAGTCAATGCAGACCATCTAAGAGCACCCTTGAAATTTCTTTGAAAATTAGATGCCTATTTAGAAGCATGGTGATCTAAATTGAATGAAAATGGGAGTTGAAAATCTATGGTGACACGAAAATGGAATCTTATCTAATTCTTAATTAATTCTGTTTTTGGTTAAGCATTACGGGCAATGGAATCAAAATTGCGATTTGGGTTTGTAAAATCCAAACTAAACGATTCCATATCCATAGCCATCATCAGGATGGAGACTAAACGCAATGAATCTCCTCAATTAGAAATATGCACAATCAATCAATTTCACATATTATTCGCGCGCACAAGCAATTATGTCATTCCCTGTTGACCAGATATCACACAAATTGGGCCAATAATCAAGAGAAACCACCATCCAAAGTAACCTAAGCACATCAAGCTGGACCGGTGGCGGACATTTTGCTCGTCAGTAGGACTACTACTTCACTAAACCCACTCCAATCTATTCAAACCCAGTGCACACTATTCCAAGGCCATCATCGTCGTGGTGGAGTGGACAAGAAATACCTACATAACCTCTGCAAATGCTAATCATCAATAACATTCTACAACAAGGCAACAAATTATGCAAGTCAAATAGATGGAACTCATACACGACTAAAAAAGATTTTGACAACAGTAGTGTCAAAAAAACTCCCACCATCTGAAACCTTGACTTCGCCAAAATCTCTGCATCATCTGTTCCTTGCTTAACTCCATCTATAATAAGAAACAAAGCATGCTAATAGCATTATATGAGCCATCTCCACCAGAAAACTTTCATATGCTAGCAATGCGCGGCCGTGACTAACAAAATTGATAAAAAAAAAATAATGTGGGTCGTACCAGGACCAGGTATCTCAGGACTGTTAGAGAACAGCTTCTTCCTGGACTTGCTATTCCAGTCGAAAAAATGTAGGAAGCCTCCGTCTTTTCTCCACCTCCATCTCTCAATTACAGGTATCTAAAAAGAACAGAAACAAAATTACATACATAAAGAGCAGATAGGAAGACCCAGAACAACCACATCCAGAGTAAATTTGCAACTTCGGCAAGTGCATTCAACTATTTCTCAGACAAAACTACGCGAGAACGCATGAACAATGGAGACCCAGTTTATATTATCCAAATTTCAATAACCCTCCATCCCTATCCGCAAGCATTTCAGGACTCACTGCTCGGATAATTCTAATTCGACGTTTGCCAAGAATCGACCCAACAAACACTTTCGGTGCATTATCCGAACCAACACCAAGCATTCCCACATAACTCAAATGAAACACGATTCATTCACACAGCATTTCCCAAACTCCTGAACCCCCTTTGCTTGTAGAACACGACCTCACTACCTCGCCCTGCTAAGTCCAGACTCTAAACTGAAGTGGAGATTCACACATAAACAGAACAGTAGCGCACACCAACAAAATCACAAATTTTTCGCGCGAACCCAAGATTCACACTTACCGTCCGCCGAATGTTGGTGTGAGGATTAGAAAGAGCACACGGAGTCGCGCATCAAGCTAACGACAGTAGATCTGAGCCGGCATTGCCGGCGAGATGGCCGGCGAACGGGCAAACGCCGGGATTGCCCGGCGGACTTGACCCCAATTACAGAGAGAGATCTGGCGAGACGAAGAAGATGAGGAGGAGGAAGAAGAGGAGGAAAGGAGAGAGAATGCGAGGAGTTCGAGAGTTTAAAAATGGTGGAAAAAAAATGAAAAGTAAAATGGAATTTGTGTCCAAAGGAAGAAGGAAGAAGAGAGAGAGAGAGAGAGAGAGAGAGTGACTGGTTTTTTTAGCATTAAAATCTGAGGAGGAAGAGACAGCGATCTTGCTATTAAAAAAGGATTTTTTTTTTTAATTTTCTCTATTTGTTTTTTTCAGAGAGTCAGGGTGCCGTGTCCGACCGCCACGTGTCAGTCTTGTGAGTTAAGCCAGTTTAAATTGGAGAAAAAGTTGCTATTTCCTTTTTGCTGGTTGGTGTCTTTTTGTTGTCCTGTCAGAAAGGGTCAGGGGAAAGGTTCCTGCTTCCCAAATCTAATGGGATTAATTTTTCGGTTATTATTTTTACTTTGCATACTTGGTAGGTTGCAATGTTCTTTTGGGCTAAAAAATTTGTTGGCATACCATGTTGTAGCTAATAATGTTTTATAGAACAAGTTACACAGAATGGTATTTCAACTTTAGAAAAAATTGAGTCATATAACTTATTTATCTTGTCGTGAAAAAAATTTCTAGAAGATACATTTCAATTTGATAGAGTGACAAAAATAAATTAAGTGACTAGATTGCACATTTGGCAATAAATTAGGGAAATGTGATGACTTTCTTCCTTATTTAATCAATAAATTAGGAAAAAAAAGTAAACTCATCAAATGAGTGGATTAAGTTGAAAATAGTTCAACTCAAATTGATCAGTTCAACTCATTTTGACACATTTCAACGCAATACAAATTTAGTAACTCGTAATCAAGCCAATTAATACCAAATCTAACCACATGACTAGAACACTTTCATATTTAATCTAATTTAGGAAAATTCATGCTAAAACTGAGATGAGAGCGTAAAGTGAGCACAAGATTGAATGAGGGCGAGAGAGGAAAAAGAGAGTCATAGAGGTGAGCGAATCCATTTACACATATTATTTTAGTTTTTACCACCCTAAAACCATTTATGACCAATTTTTTGGAATATAGCCAATTTATATAATAGCTCATCACATCAAATATGAATTAAGAAATAAGTCTATGACAAGTTTAAAGAATAATTTAAGGATTACATTGAATAAATTATTATCACATGTCGAATCAAAGTTTATTGATTATTAACGTCAATTTCTCTTAAAGATCTTTTCTCTTGTTGGGAAAGAAATGGAAAAGACAAATCGTTTGGCTTTAGTGTGCGTCTCCAAAAAAATGAATTACAATACTCAAAGACATCAAGCATAATTCACGTGTTTCCTTTTTTCATTTTCTTTACCTATTTTACCTCTTACGCGATGCTACAGAATAGTCTTGGGTTGAGGGTCAAATACTGCCATTTTTTTTTTTTTTGGTCATAACATGCATGAAACGTAGACCCCCTCCGTTGACCAAAAACAAAGCCAATTTCGGTCTTGTAGTGAGAACAAGACAATGTGATACTCAACATTTAATCGAAATCGACATAGGATGGTTAGGTAGCTTATTTGCTAAGACCATGTTAGGTAGCTTATCTGCTAAGACCATGTTCCTTTTTTTAGAATGTTGCATGCACATTCCAAATGACTTCGTTGCAGTTCCACTTTTGAAATGGAGTCACCGTCAATAATCCAACCTTTTAGAGGTTCCAATTTTGAAGGTTCTTGGAAATTTCCATACATGCAATGACAATATATAGTCTACAATATGACTATTTGAGTACAACTATAAGATTTGGGATAAAGAATGCTTAAATAGATATAATACAAGCCAAGGAAAATATACAAATGATGAATACCCCACAACAGGCAGTCTAATTAGAACTAGTGTTTCTTGTCGCATCAAAGTCACCATTAACTTGTCTTTTCTTTTTCTTTTGGGGGACTTAAATCACTTTATCCAATTTGATCACTCTTATGATGTACAATCATGCGCAAAGTCATCACATAGAAGCATGTGGCATGGTCCAACTCAGAGTCATAACCAAAAAACTAGCCAGTGTTATAGCCACTAGGATCCTCTTTAAAACGATAAGGGGACCATCTTAAATTCCTGAACAAGGATAATCACATTCCAATCCTTTAATAAATATTAAAGGGTTGAGACAATCAATTCACATTGTTTATCCCTTATTATAACCATAAAATTTTCCCATTCATTACAAAATGTTTGATTTAAGTCATGATCCTTAAGTATAGCCTATAATGTAAGTTTCGACGATGGCAAACCCATCACTACAACTAAACAATATGTCAGTAATTCATTATTTAATAGGAACTGAAGGGCACAAATCAATCGCTTTCGGTTATGACACAACTCAAACTTGTAATTTTGATACTTATGTGATCAAAGAGCCAACCAAGCTCGATGATAATTAACTAGTTGCCACTTCTATAAAATAGGAGATTTCTGCCGATTGATATAAAAATCTATAGGATTATTTGTTTATTTCTCATTTATCTATTTCGATCCATGTAACAGCTGTTCTTCCTCTAAAATCCCATGCAATCTGAGCTGCAGTTACTACCCTCTTACAAGCTTCCAGAATTTATTTGCCCTTACCTGGAGATTTACTACGGTACGGGCTCTCCTCTGTGGTCTTCAGATGACAATGGGTATACCCCAAATTTTCTTCTTCTTTTCCTAGGCCGAAGAGAATCCGCCCAGTCCAATATATTTCCAAAACAATCCTCATCAATGGCGTGAGCTCCTTCTCTGTCCTCGTTGACAGCCCTCCCCTGCACCCAAATCTGAGGCTTCTCTCAACCACATGGCCTCTCCACCGGATAATCTCCTCTCACCCAGTTTTCGAACCCCAAGCCCACCAAAACCCTAACCCTCGTAGCGCTCTCCCCCTCATCAATGGCGTGAGCTCTTTCTCTGTCCTCGTTGACAGCCTTCCCCTGCACCCGAATCTGAAGTTCCTCTCAATCAAATGGCCTCTCCACCGGATAATCTCCTTTCACCCAGTTTTCGAACCCCAAGCTCACCAAAACCCTAACCCTCCCAGATTCTACCTTTCAATCGCATCACCCCCAAACCTTCTTCTGCGAACAATGGCTGACTGAGCCGAATGGACTTGCAAAATTTCTCCTCCCTTTCAAATACCTCCACATCACGCTTCGATCACCACCGCTTCCCAGTCTTTATCACAACCCTACCAAACCCCCCACTCAATAGCATAATTTCCCTATAACCCCATCTCTGTACTTATCTAAATCCCCAAATCAGTCCATATACACACACATTGAGCTCCCTTCACTCCATCAAGCTCGGCCACCAAACCATTCGGCAATCCAAAACCTATATCTACCAAACAATCATATATCCAGGCTCACATGGACAAACTCAAAGAAAACCAACTCCATTGGAAGCACTATGCAAACGGATGGGGACCTCTCGGTCGAGAAGATGAAGTTACGGAGCTGGATGCCCACATACCCGACAAAGACAAGCAGGAAAGTGATCGACTCGTATGGAAAACTGATTTCTAAACCAAATGTCAATTTTACGGCATTTATTAGCACCATGAGGAGGGCATGGAAAACAGATTCTGTCAAATGTGAAGTTATTAATCCTGGTTTTTTCTGCTTCTTATTTGAATCGCTGGAGGATAAAAAAAGAGTCGTAGAAAACGGACCTTGGTCATTCTCAAGTAACTTACTTGTACTCTTAGAAGGCGATCCTAATACCCCTGAACATTGCTATGACTTTACTCACAACGCCTTTTGGGTGCATATATTGGGATTACCTCGAGCCCGGATAAATGAAGATTCTGTCAGGAACATAGCCTCAAAGCTTGGCAAAGTGGAGAAGGTCCAACTGGAGGCTCGCAACAATAACTGGCGTAAGTTAGGCAAAGCAAAAGTCAGTCTAAATCTGTCCATTCCTCTGAAAACAGGAAGGCAGTTGTTACTTTCGGAGGAAACAAATGGTGGCTAGACTTTAAATATGAAAGGCTACCTCATTTCGGCTTCTCATGTGGTCGGGTGGGCATTATGCCAATTATTGCCCTGAAATACCTTATGAAGAGACGGATTGGCTCAAGACAAACCAGGGAAGTATGGCTCTTGGCTGAAAGCGAAGATAGCGAACACAGTCCTTGTTGGAAGACCTTCTACGGGCAAATTGACCATCACAATGAAGAGGAAGAAATGGTGCCCGAAACTCCCATGACATCCACTGTAAATGCAGCTAGACCAGAACCATTTGCCGATGAACCAGAGGCCTTAGCCATAATTCTACCCACGCCCCCAGCAAACGCACCAAGAGATGATACATGGATGGATGATCATAGCTTCCCAAATAAGGGGAAGAGGCCTCAACAAACCCAGCTATTGCTTCTCCCTTCGGTGGAGGAAGACAAAGGTGCCGATTACTTGAGGAAAAATAAAAACAAGCTCAAAACCCCTGTGACAAAGAAGCAGAAAAGGGTTAATCCTTATAAGAAAAGATCCTCTACAATTCATCTTCTAGATGAGGAGAACTTATTGGATACTCCAATCCAATCGATGGAAGGCGTCCTGGAACGGGCTTTGGTGGCTAGCCCTAATAAGCCACCAGGTCATACATGAGGATCCTTTGCTGGAACTGTCAAGGCCTGGGCACGCCCTTGACAGTTCAGCATCTTAGAGCCTTAATGGCTCAAGAGAGGCCCGACTTGGTGTTCCTTATGGAAACCAAGAATAAAGAAAGCAAGAGAAAAGCCTGAAGTTCGGCAACTCTACTATCATCAATCCAAATGGAACAACAGGGGGGCTAATTCTAATGTGGGATGATCAAGTGCAAGTGGAAGTTCTAGCATGTTTTGGGGAGATTATTGATATAAACCGTACAGTTATCAGCAGCGGTGCTCAGATGAGAATATCATTTCTTCACGCATCCACCTCTTTCCAAGAGAGATTAAACCTTTGGCAACTGCTATCCTCAACTCACTTATCCAATAACCTACCTTGGCTTTGCATGGGAGATTTCAACGAGGTTCTTTATTATTGGGAGAAAGCTGGAAGAAGGGAAGCAGATAGACACAGAATGGTGGCCTTTCGTGCTTTCATGGACTCATGCTCCTTAATGGATATAGAAAGCAAAGGCTGTAAATTTACCTGGACCAACAATAGAGCAGGAAATGACTTAGTGAAGAAAAGGCTTGACAGAGCTTTATGTGATTGGGCATGGAGAGTACAATTTCCAAACGCAGAGGTTCTCGCTCTACCGGCGATTGGTTCGGATCACAGCCCCTTGCTACTCACACTGGAGCCAAAACCTGCAAGAAGAAAGGAGTTCAGATTTGAGGCATACTGGCTTGAAGAAAAGGAATGTATAGAAGTTATCCAAGAGGCTTGGGGAAAAAACAGCATTCACCACAGAAACTTTGTAAGCAAAATACAGAAAGTTGTAGCCGACCTAACCATATGGAGCCGGAGAAAATTTCACAATGCGCACCGTCAAATAGATCTACTCAAGCAAAGACTAACGGAGTTGACAAACAAGGAAGATGAGCCTCACGACAGAGAGGAGTACAGAAAAGTAGCTAGAAAAATAGAAGGCCTTTGGCGACAAGAGGAAATGTATTGGAGCACGCGTTCAAGAATTAAGTGGCTCACATGGGGCGACCAAAACACAAAATTTTTTCATGCCACGACTGTACAAAGGAGAAGTAGAAACATAATCTCTATGTTACGGATTGACGAAGATACATGGAGCCGGGAGCCTTCAATCATAAAACAGCATATCAGGGCTTTCTATCAAAGGCTATACACCACGGTGGGAGAGAGAAATTATCAACCTATCCTTGACCAGTGCATACAGCTGGTAAATGATGAGATGAATGCAGATTTAATCAAGCCAATCTCAGAGGAAGAAGTAAGAAATGCAGTCTTTCAATTGGGAGCTACCAAAGCACCAGGGCCGGACGGACTTAATGGATTATTTTACCAAAGCCAGTGGCAGGTGGTCCGACATGATATTCTTAGATTGGTAGACTCCTTCTTCAGCCAAGGTACTCTCGATCCTGACTTGAATAGGACCCATATCACTCTAATCTCCAAAGTAGCACAACCTAAAAGTATAACCCAATACAGGCCTATTAGTCTTTGCAATTTCAGTTATAAAATCATCGCCAAAGTCATGGCAAATAGACTAAAACCCCTCCTCCCGAACTTAATCTCCCAAGAACAAAGTGCTTTTGTTAGTGGCCGTCAAATCCAGGACAATATTTTCATTGTTCAAGAGGTCCTACATCAGTTACGAGTGAGGAAAAGGAAGCGGAAGTTTGAGGCGGTCCTTAAACTCGACATGCAAAAAGCTTTTGATAGAGTGGAATGGGACTTCCTCTGTGATTATATGCTACAGCGGGGATTTTGTGCCAAATGGGTATTCTTAGTCAGAAAATGTATCTCCACAGTCTCATATAGTGTGAGAGTTAATGGCGACCTTTGCAACCCTTTTACCCCATCTCGAGGAATCCGACAAGGGGACCCATTATCCCCCCTATCTCTTTATTCTCATGGCCAATGCTCTCTCATCACTCATGACAAAGGCCATTGAAGACCAAACTCTCAAAGGTATCAAACTAAACCCATCTTGCCCCACTCTATCTCACCTTCTCTTTCTGATGACGCTATCTTCTTCCTTAATGGAACAATCACCGAGGCCCAAAATCGGCAAACATCCTAAACCAATCTTGCTTTGCCTCGGGTCAAGCCATCAACCTAAACAAGTCTGGGATTTTCTTCGGGAAGGGCTGCCCTCATCCTTTAAAATCAAATATTGCGCATCAATTAAGGGTCCCTATCATGGAAAAAACAGGGAAATACCTGGGAATACCTTCAGATTGGGGTCAGACCAAAAAAGACATGTTTGCTTGGGTCCTTGCTCGTGTGGAAAAGAAACTAGAAGGCTGGAAAGAAAAACTCATATCCAAGGCAGGGAAAGCGATCCTTATCAAGACAGTAGTCCAAGCCTTACCACAATACGCGATGTCTCTCTTCAAAATCCCAATATCTATCTGTCGGGCGTTAGAACAGCGAATCTCTAATTTCTGGTGGAAGCAAAATTCAGCAAAAAAAGGGGTTCATTGGAAGAATTGGGACCTTTTAAAAACCCGAAAGGACTGCGGAGGTCTTGGCTTTAGAGATCTTGTGAGTTTTAACAAATCTCTGCTAGGGAAACAAGCTTGGCGTCTGATTCAAGCCCCGGAAGCCCTATGGAGCAGAATTCTAAGGAGCCTATATTTTCCAAGAGACACTTTCTGGAATGCTCATAAAGGCCACAGACCGTCTTGGGGGTGGCAAAGTCTCTTGATAGGGAGGGAGGTAATAGAACCGGCAATAAAATGGGAAGTAGGAGGTGGAGAGGAAATCCAGGTCGCGAGGATTGTTGGCTAACCATGGGCAAGATTGGCGGACCCCCAAACAGAGAAGACCACAAAGGGTGGCTGAATTGATACACCAAAACACCAGAGAATGGAACGCACAGAAAATAAATATGCTCTTTTCCAACGGTGTAGCAAAGGAAATACTAGCGACTCCTCTCAGTCTATCCCCGAAGCCCGATCAACTACTTTGGACAGCAAACAGATCAGGATCCTACACAGTAAAGAGTGGCTACAATCTACTCAGAGATTATGAGAAGCCTTCATCAGCAATGTTGCCCTCTACTTCCTACCGGACCCCAAAAACACTATGGCGCGACATCGGAAGCTACAAACCAGTCCCAAAGTTCAATTCCTAGTATGGAGCCGTGTAACAATGCCCTCCCCACCAAAGAAAATCTATTTAAGAGAAAGATAATACCATATCCAAGATGCTCTATCTCGCAACCAACACCGTAAACGGTCGAGCATTTGTTCACGCTATGCAGCTGGACAAAAGAGATCCAGTTAGACCCACGACTGATGATCGATACCTCCCCGCAGAAGATAACCCGTATAGACAAATGGGTTTCGGAAATCTTTACCTCGGCAGCGGATTGTCAGTCAAAAGCTTTTTTCGCCGAGATTCTATGGCAGATTTGGAAAGCAAGGAATGCCATGATATTCCAAGCTCGAAGGCCCAACCTCGGGCGATCTTTGAAGATGCGACTACCATGAACCTCTCAGTACATCAACCGGCTTCTGCAGAACAAAACCCAGCATCATAAGTCACCGGCACCTACGGAGCAGCACCGAGATCCAACGAACAGTGGCCCCAAAAACAGAGCAGAACCTAGCTGCGAAGAAGAACAGCCCCATACCTGTACAATCCACGTCGACAACGCCTGGTGTAGCTCCTCCATGTCTGGTTCGATAGCAGGAGTAGTTCGGAACAGCACCGGACTCCTCGCAGACGGTTTCGCAAAGCCAATCCACGCGCCCTCTGCCCTAATCGCCGAAACCCTAGCAGTGAAAGAAGGTTTGCTCTGGCTTCTTCAAGTCTTCGAACAGAACAGCCACGCACGCTCGGGTAAGTACTTCCAAACCGAAAAAGACTTTGACTTTCAACTCATCTCAGACAATCTTGAAGCAGTTCAAAGCATCTTGGGCCAAAAGGAAGGCGTATGGGCTGCACGAATAGTAACCGCGGACTGCAAATCCCTCTTGAAGCTCATGCCCAATGTCAAATTAACCCACAAGCCCAGAGAAGAAAATAGAGCAGCGGACTGGGTCGCAAAAGCCCACAAAGCAGGAGAACTTCCCTTAATTGGCTAATCTGTCCCCCCTTCTCTTTTGCTAATTTTATGTTCAGATGTTGAAACTTTGTGGCACTCTAAAGATGGCTAAGTAATGGAAGTTATCTTTCTGACCAAAAAAAAAAAAAAAAAAAAAGAGTCATGCACGCACTAACATTCAGAGGAACAATTTTGTCCTCACTTCAATAGGCAATAAATGAATTACCTCCTTCTGGGCCAATACTGTCAATTTCCCTCACCTTGTGCGATGCTGTGCCGTCATCAAAACCGTGCTGATTCCAACTACTCTTGAGTGCAAAGCGTTGGCTGCAATTCTATATATATGCAATCATCACCGTGAATTGTTATGCAAATACAACAAAGAAGCAACTGATAAGTGCCACGTGAGAGCACTATTAGGCAGTTGACACGTCCAAGTCAAAATGAATCTAACGTTATGCCTGACCCAAGAATAATAAAATCATGTTAAATCCCTCGGTATCGAATTATGGATGCACTGCCATGTGCTCTCCGTGAAAAACTATTGCATAATGGGGATCTAAGATCCCAGTCCACTAATGACTTGAACAATCCAATCCACCGATGCAATGCTTGCTGACCAGCAAGCCAGCAGTGTTCAATAGTTGGATTAACTGATGATCGTACCCTGATAAAGGTTTCCAACCAATCGACTGTATCTTTAGATATACTACTTGGAAAATTGAATCTGCAAGTAAACTAACTTTAGATGCAGTCATGATATGCATTCATCACTAATTCAAAACGGGAAAGAATAATTGCAACATGCCTTCGTATAATTGGATTTCATTGTTATTCTTTGCTGAACTAAAACAAGAAACTTTTTCTTCTGCAGTCAAGACCGGAGGGTGTGTTCCCATATGCCTCTTTGGTTTATATGTCGACCCACATTTTGTTTCCCCATACGAAAATAATTAGTTCCAGACAAGGAACATGTCACATATGAAAGGAAAAGACAAACATGAGATGACAAGACCATCACAACTGAAGAATTCTGTGTCCATAGTTAAGGACCTTTGCCCCTTCATTACCATGTGGTCTTCCAATAATTGCGGATGATGGAACCAGAAGAACTGTGTGGCTCAAGATTATGCGTAAGTCGGTATGTGTCGTCCATCAAGAGAGTTGACACGTGAAAGGTTTACCTTTATGAAGAGGTTTTGAGACAATTATCACAAGGATTAGAACCATATTTACAGTCTTCCTGATTCACAAACATGCCAAAGTGCACAAGTAAGGTTTGCCACTGACACTTATCCTGAAAATTCACAAATTGGAGAAGAAACACCCGTTTATCAATAGACTTTGCTCCATTTAGGTGAGCGGAATATGATTTTAGCCCAAAGGGTCCATTACTTTGTGAATATGTTGCCAACAGACCCATCTAATGATCCAGCATCCAGACGGGGTAATGCCAGACTAACACTAAGAACAATCAGTAGAACAAAGTGGAAAGTGTAAACACAAAATAGAAGCATCACTTAGTTGAGATCTTCAGAGAGAAGTTGAGAACACAAATTGGATTACCTTGAGTTCACAATATCGCTGATTTTCCTAGCTTGAGCCAGTGCACTTCTAAAGATTTCGGTTTTACATCGTTGACCACTCCTTAACATGCACACAACCCGACTGAAGTCCTTTTTTGCATATAGAGCAATGCGCACTGCTGGTAGATTATCTCTTCCTGCCCTCCCTCATTCTTGGTAACAGCTTTCGATTGACTTGGACATTGTGTTGTGGATGACAAAACGCTGACCACATGCCATAAAAAATATTCACTGAACCATCAAAGTTGAAATATGATAAAAAAAATCATAACAGGAGGACAAATTAGATCAGATTCATTTGCTACTTTTACAGTAAAGAAAAGAACTTTATCCTAGTTTAACTTGATTTCAGCACAACAAATGCCATGCGTGGAAGAAAAAAATTGACGTGAAAAAAACACATAATGCGCTAGTTGCAATCAATAGCCAAGGATGACAATTCAGCAGGCCACTGGACCAAGGAACTAGCAAAGTTTACTTCCAAGCACACCCATAAACCGATCAGCGAAACTAAAACATTAGAAAAAGGTAAATTAGGGCCTGCATGGTTGCACCTATTTCTGTTCCCAGGAACAGAAATTTCTGTTTTTTTGTTCTGGGAACAAAAAGGAACAAACGCGTTTGTGTGCGTTTCTGTTCCTTTTTGTTCTTTTGTTCAGGAACAAAAAAAGAAACAAAACAAGAAACACAAATGAGAAATACTTTTTTTCTTTTTCTTTTTCTCTTATTTTCTTGTTCTTTTCTTTTGGCCGGTCGCGGCCTCGGCCATGGCCGGGCGACCGGCCGACGAGGGCTGGCGGCCTCGCCCAGCCACGGCGAGGCTCGCCGGCCCGGCCGAGGCCGAAGCTCGCCGGGTCCCCGGCGAGGCCGAGGCTCGCCGGCCCCGGCGAGGCCGGCTCGCCGTCCCCGGCGAGGCCGAGGCTCATCGTAGCCGGGCGAGGGTCGGCCTCGCCATGGCCGGGCGAGCTCGAGCCGCCCAGATCCGCGAGGCCGACCTCGCCCGGCGGCCGGGCGAGCCTCGGCCTCGCCGAGCCACCGCCAGTCGGCCTCGCCGAGCCACCGCGGAGTCGGCCTCGCCGGCCCGGGAGCTCGATCTCGCCCGGATCGGGCGAGGCCGAGCTCGCCTAGCGGCCGGCGAGCTCGGCCTCGCCGAGCCACCGCGGGCGACGCCGACTGGCGGTGAATCGGCGAGGCCGAGGCTCGCCGGCCGGGCAAGCTCGGCCTCGCCGGATTCGGGCGAGATCGAGCTCGCCCGGCCATGGCGAGGTCGACTCGCGCCGGCCCGGCGAGCTCGATCTCGCCCAAATCCGGCGAGGCCGAGCTCGCCCGGCGGCCGTCGGCGAGCCTCGGCCGGCGAGCCTCGGCCTCGGCGGTGGCCCGGCGAGGCCGCCTCGCCCGCCCAGGCGAGCTCGGCCTCGCGGATCAAGGCGAGGCCGACCTTCGCCGGCCAAGGCCTTGGCCGGCGACAAGCCAAAAGAAGAAAAAAATGAAAAAGAAAAAAAGAAAAAAAGGAAAAATAAGAAAAAAATAGAAAAAATAAAATAAATAAAAAATTATCCAAATTTACCAAACATGTTTCGTTTTATTTTTATTCCCGGAACAAGTTTACCAAACGCGTTGTTTTGTTCAAAAATTGTTCCGGAACAGAAACACTTTTTTCTATTTCGTTTCTGGAACAATTTTTAAACGAAACACAACCAAACGCGCCCTTAGTTGAGTATTTGCCGGCATGTCACCTTGACAACTAAAAATAGGCAAAGGCTTAGAATCCATTTCAACTTACAACATCAGGTTTGTCTATTCCCATTCCAAAAGCAATGACTGCACATACAACCTGAACCTCTCAAGCATGCCATTTCTTTTGGACAGCTACTCTTTGACAGGCTGCTAATACAACATGATAGTACACCGTCTTTATACCGCACTTATCATTCAAGTAATTTGCAACATCAACGCATTCACTCTTTGAGAGGCAATACACTATGCGACACAAATTAGCAAAACGATTCTTTAATAGCTCTTCAAGGTCTTAGATATGACCTCATATTTTAGGTTTGGTCTGTCAGAGTCTTGAGAACAAGAGCATGGGGGATCTTGAGAGCTTTTAGGATATCCTGCAATGGATGTACATTTCAATCAGATCCAAATGATTTTTTCAACATAATCTGGAGGATGATGTGCAAGTTTCATACCTCATGAACTGGCTGAGTGACGGTTGCAGTTAAGGCCATCACCGGGACGTATGGAAAGTTTTGCTTGAGACATCCCAGTCCCCTATAATATGGACGAAAAATCATGTCCCTGTTGACTGCAATAATGACAACCGAGAAAGTAATGATCAATAAACTTTACGTTTACAATCATTCAAATATAGGAGAAAAGCTCAAAACATGGATACATTCCTTTCATGAAATTGCACTGGCAGAGCAAGTCCAATAAAGACCTTACAAGAAACACGATCGATGATCACATGCGTGAACTTTTGCCTTATATCTCGAGTTGTTAATACATGGTATAAAAGTTAGAAGAATAAGTAGGGACACAAGAACCAGCTTAAAAGACCTGACTATCGTGCCAAACATGGACACTTTCACTTACTTCCGAAAGTAATTTCCATGAAGCTAAATTTAGTTGTGCGCATTGTGCTTATTATGATTAATGATGTGCCACCGACATTTCGCAAAATAAGGAACTAGATCATTTCCAGAATTAGTTATTTCAACATTGCATTATGTTATACTAGAACTCCACAGACAGTCTGGGTTTAGAAGGTTTAGCGTGACACCAACAATGTCATTAGGCCAGCAACACGAAGATGTAAAAATGTTTGAAAAAAAAGAGTTTGAGTGAGCATATATAAAAGTTAACTCGCTTTTCTCTATCTAGAACAAGGAAAGTAGTTTTGCAGAGGGAACAACATAAATACTTATTCCTTTTAATGTAACTCTATCTTGATCTTTGCTTTAGATACAAGGATGCCAAAGAGCATACCTCACACAATGTGTCTCATCAACAACAAAACCAGCTAGTTGTGCCTGCAGTGCGTGATGGTCGAGTATCAAAAAGTTAAAAAGAAACTTTCAGAAAAAGTTACATGGTGTATCGGAAATAGTACCTTTCTATGCAAGCATTTCAATATCTTGAGAAATGATGGGTTTCCCACAATCCTTTCAGGAGTTACATACAATAGCTTGCACAATGGTTTATCTTTCTTGAAAAGGCAGGTAGAGCAGCGAAGATTAATGACTTGACAATCCCAACACTAAGCCAAAAAAAAAAAAAAAAAAGAAATTTAGAAGTCCAATGGAAATCCCATTGCAACATATGGAGCATGGCCCAACATTTTATGGAGGGACAATGATTGTACGGTATGATATACTTCTCTCGGAAGGCTAAGATGCTAAAATTTATTTTTAAGGGAAACATCTTAGGCATGCATCTTTTCATTAACTACTTAAAAAATGTACATCCTTTGCAACATATGGAGCAAACCATTTTATGGCGGGAGAAAGATTGTAGAGTAGGATATGCTTCAGCAGGAAGAGAGCTAAACCTTGCCTTAGTTCTTGGAGGACAGCTGCTGCCTGGGCAGCGGTTTGCTGAGAGCTCAAGAAAGTTGATGGTATTCCGTACTTGAGGGTTAGAGTAATTATTTGATCCTGGATGAGAGATAGCAGGAGAGATATAACAACTGTGACACCTGGTTTAAGAGTTGATGGCAGCTAAAATGAAGGGTAAAAACATCAGAAAAGCCAATGAAGGGATGAGGAATAACTCTTTTATTCACCTTCAGCTGATTAGAAAGCACCAGTTGTCACCATTTGTCTTATAATTACTTTAGCTAGAAACATATATGAACTACTCTAAGACAAACATAAAACATTTCAGGATAATTCAACTTAATAAATTCAGATTAATATCTTCCTTCGTGATTCAGTGGATCCAATATTTTGCATGCTCCCAAGATCCATCTTATATGAAAGGATATCCATTTCAAACCAATTATGGAAATGATCACCCCTAGTTGAGATGATGACATAGCACATATGTACATAGGAAATATAGAATGTACAATCTGTATTTGGTGCAAGTAATTTGAAAACTTATTCCTCTTTGACTTAATAACCCTATTGAATTGGACCTGAAACATGACTGACGACAACACTTACATGCAAAAACAAGATAAATTTTCCAGTAAGTAATTAGAAGTTCCTAGAAGCAGAGCACAAACCTCAAATTCTAGAAATTACAGAATGGACAAAGATGGGTGAAGGCGGAATGAGAATGTCCTGTATTTCAGCACAAACTTCTCAATTAGAAGTGCTAATAAAGCAGATTGCAAGATCATTTTATAGCTTAAATTTCAATATATAGTCTACCCGTCTAGTATATAATCGGTGGAACCATTCAGCAAAGTGCACAGGGCTTGTGCTCTAAACACTGTCTCCACACATGCTTCTACATTCGATCATTACACAAATGAAATAATGTTAACATTCACTAACCTAGTAACGTAAACTTTTACCACCTCCAGTGGGCGTGAGAACGAAGCAATCTTGCTTGGCTACAGAAGTTTTACAAGCCTGATGCTGCATTGGTCGAAATGCCTTGTTTCCGAATATTACAACATTTGCCAATTCTATGTCATCCAAGGCTTGCAATTCCTCATTACTCAGAGTTCCTTGTTTGCATGTTGAAATCTGAGAGTGATGTCTTTTACTTGAAACTGATGATATCGAACCATGAGTATCAGTGCTCTTACAGTCCTTCAACACAAATAAGCCTCTTCAACACCATAAATAGTTTCTGACATGTGGTGATGGAAAATGAAAATCGTGCACAAAGAAATTCCAAGCCTTCATTTTGCAAAACACACCTGTCAAAGATGCTGGATGCTAAGTTCAACGCTTGGATGATGTACCATACTCTCAAAATACATGAGAAATATAGGTATTGTTACATATCCAAAACAAGAATGAACTGTTTTTATTGACCAAACAATTCTCATATAAGTCATTTTAGATCTTATAGACTCGTAGAAGTAAGCGGCAAGTTAGGAGTGTCTATTATACATTTGATCAGATGAGAGCCCTCATGAGCAATTTACTAAATGCTTTTGTACAGGTATACCGCGTAAGGTTTGTTGCTGAGCAGAATTGCAAGCAAACTGGAAATGATCAAGGAAAGACATAAGTTGAAGAGGAAAGAACAGTGACACACTAATTTAAGGGGATGAGTTGTTTAACAGTGATTAGGAGAGAATTACAATAAGAAATAAATCAATTTCTCACTAACCAAAACCCCAATTGCAAGAGTCAATCAAAAACAAATGAGACAAGTGGAAAGTGTTTCCCAAGAGTTTTCTGAGGACACTATAATCTCCTGATCAAAAACCAAGACAATCTGTTCTCAATTCTTCTCGTTTTCCTTGTTGACACCCCAATATACCTCAGCAACAAAAATATATAAAAGTATGGGTGCAGAATTATTGTTAAAACAATAAGAGGTCATGTAGAGATCTGCCAACTTTTTGTCAACCTCCTAAACAACTGAACCATTGTGGCCAGACTCATGGGATTTGCCTGGTAACTATTGTGTCTTCTTCAGGTGCCCATAGTTTCTTCACTGAACGGGCAACCCTGTAAAATACCGAGACATTCTTCAAGCCACACATTTGGTCCAAGCAATTACACGGGCTAATCCCAAGACAAATCTAGGTCCATGGATAAAAAACTTAAGCTACAAACTTAACAACTATCAACCAAATTACTTTTGGGCATGGGAAAAAACATGCCAAGCCACCATGCTTTTCTTTTTTTCTTTTTCCTTAATCCCTTCAAACTGGTTAGGACAGAAAGGAGTGAGACAACTTCACAATTTTCAGAAGCATACCATGGATTCTAAAGATCGTGTAGTCAAAAGTTGAGTGGACGAATTGCTCGGAGTACTACCAAATATATCATCTTCGTCTTCACTTTCAGTAGAGGAATCCACCTCAAGAAATGTTTGATTTTTCTCAGGTTGTGGAGAATCCTCTATAATGTTAACATCGTGCACAACATTGCATTCACCGTCATTAGGGGTATCTTGGCCAAACATATCAGTCAAAACTCACAAGCTTCTGATTCTGCATCTTGCAAATCATCCCAATCCTCAATGTGTTGCATAGTTTCAGCAAGTTCTGCTAGAAAATCATCGCCACAGTGCTCCACGGTGATAAACTCTCGACCTTCGTCACCTTAAGAAGACCAAAAGAAGAGAGAGATGATTTTGCGAGTTCCATGACAAAAAAGAGAGATAAAATAAATACAATCTACACAATATGTGATTTGCGGTTAGTTCAGAAATAAAACAGACATTTCGCTAGTCAAGAAGACTACACCGCAAAACCTCGTCAAAATGACGACCTAACTGCAATAAATCTTCTCATTTAGGAATGCACAATTGATCAATTCACCAATCATCCCCGCAACACAATCAATTACGCCATTCCCTAATCACCAGATACCACGAAATTCGGCGAATAACCAAGAAAAGCAACCTAAACATATCAAACTGGAACAGCACCAGACATTTCGCTCGTTGGCAAGACTACTTCGCTGAACCAGCTCCGATCTATTCAAACCTAAAGCAGACTACGAGAAGGACCAACACAACCTCTGCAAACGCTAATCGGCATAAAAAAATGGGCGACGAGGTAATGATGATTCGAGGTACCGCAGAGGGAAATGAGACGGTCCAAGCACTTGGTGGCGGACTGCTCGTCGAAGCCGAACTTGGCTCTTGAGTTCGGAGCGATTCGAGCGACCGATCGATCGATGATGCACCAGTCGGAATGGAATTTCAATCTTCTCGAGAGCGCGTGCACGCCCGAATTGCTCTTGTTCGAAAAACCTTGCCAGCTATGGCGGGACTGCTAGAGAATGGGAGAGATTGGAGCCGATTCCATTTTCGCGCCTGAAGTTTGTTGAAATTCTATTTTTGCACCCCCAAGTTTGTTGAAAAAGAGCTATGGCTCTTTTTACGTTAATCTTTTATTGGGCTTGATTCATTCTTGAACTTGGCAGATAGGAATATGGGAAAAGCCTTCTTTGCATACATAAGACCACGAGAAGTTATCTCAAATTTTCTTTTTATCTGTTGCTGTGTATCGGCAAAAGGAAAAATTGATAAAGTAATACTTATCTTAATGTACATTTTTACCTTTTACCTTTATATAAATTTCGAAAGAACGAACTTCAAATAATTTGAAAAATTAAGTTTCCAACACTACTTTACTATTTCACAAAAAAGAAAATACTTTTTTTGTTGTGGCCGAAACATCGTGATCACAATGGAAATTCCACAAGTCGAAGCTCTCCTTTTATGAGATTGGTCCCGCATTCAACGTGGACCGCTAGATAAGAAGGGGAAAAAATTGGTCCGTCAATTTTTTTTGCAAAATTGACTTTTGGTCATAATTTGAATTCGCAGACGTTAAAGAAAAGTTACAAATGCAAAAGTGATCAAACTTTCATTTGATTAAAAAAAAATTAAGATGAGTAAGGAAAATTACCAATATATAAGTCTCAAAACATTACAAAATGCAAGGAAAGTTACTAAATTCAGATATTTCATTAAACATGCAAAAAGAAATTTACCATTAACCGAATAAATTACTGCTTTTATGAAATATTACAAGGCACAGACGCCAAAAATTTATGCCCTCCAAACAAAAATTACATCCTCCATAAGAAAAATTACAAAAGGATATTTTACCAATACATTACTAATAGTGAGGATGATTATGTACACTGAACAAAAGTTAGGATTTATTCGATAATTTACTAATGATAAGAAAAGAAATTTACTATAAGGTAGATTACAATTTTTAATGGAATATTACAAACTATAGGACCTACAGAGCTTACGACCACCGAAAGGAAATTACGTTGTGTTAAAAAAGTCATAAGATGATATGTTACTAGGAGATTACTTTTAGCGAGAAAAATGATTGATACCAAAAAAAAATCACAATCAATTAAACAAGATCAGGTCCATTTTCCTTTCAGATTTGGTCATCGTTGATCATTAGACTAATCCTTGCCAATCCTTAGGCAGCTTTGAGTTGCGAAGAGTATGGAGGAATTTGTTCAAATCAAAAGGTGTGTCGTAGCTTTGTATAGATTTGCAGATTCATTTGGTTAGTTTTGGGATTTTCATCTTCCATTGGGCTGCCTTTGTTCTTGTGCTAGTGTATAGGTATAATGCTTACTTCCTCCAGAAGCTTTCTTATTCTGCCCAGATTTAGTGATTTTCTTAGGGGATTTAATCGCCGTTTAGAAATCTTTGACAAGTTTTTTATGCGTCAGATTTGACTAATAGCAGAAATCATGCTTGAAACAATCACATTTCGAATTTTCAAGCTATTGTTTTACGCCAAGTTGGATTAGTTCCATTGATACTCCTCTTGGACCTTGGAATGTGAGAATGAACTTGCAAACCACATGAAAAACTGAGAATCTATTGAAAATTGAAATCCGAAGATTTGGATTAGCAGTCAAGCAATCGAGTCCTTCCAATTCTATACCTAATGTCAATTGAATTGGCAAACAAGAATGGTGATCCCTTTTTCAACAAAACGGTAGGGGCCTTAAAGGTGAAATTCTTTAAATATTACAAAAACATCCCACTTTTTTTGGGTAGCCACTATCGTGGATCCAAAGTTCAAGTTGGAGGAGCTGGAAACTCTTCTTGTTTCATATCACAAACATTTGGGACTTAGTTAGGAGTTCTAAGTAGAACGCAAATTAGCAATAACAATGAGATGGCTCTCAAATATGTCCGTGGCATATGCCAGTTAATATTATAGGACAAGTTCTATCTCACGGACAAACAATGCGGCCTCTTTGAGTAGTGCCCACAAACCTATATTGTCTTTGTTTTATAAGTAGGAAAACACCCCACTGCCCGCTAAGTCTTCGTCTTCATTGTTTACCAATGAGCTGGAGTGGTACTTGGGAATAGACTACTCCAAGCATATCGATAGAATTGGCGAAAATAACCTCAAGGACCTGAAATGGTGGAAGAGGTGAACTACCACTTTTCCGATTGTTTCTATTATGACTTGTGACTCACTCATTCCACTGGCGTACCTGGCACCTTCAAAATCTATGTTCGCTACAAGCCCCCTTTTGGAAGTCAAATAGATCCAACTTGTTTGCGTAAAATTTAGAAATGGTTACTGTAGGGGTTAATTAGTTTTTACAAGAATTAACTCTGGAGGAATATAACCAACATGGACGCGAGAACAACAATGACACTATATTATTTGAATCATGGTGAAGGACATTTGAGTGGAGCCATTAATTAGGGCACCACTAAGTGTAATTTTTCTTTTTCAAATTATTTGAAAATGTGTCATAATTGGGTTTAACAGAATGTGTGTTTTTATTAATTTCCCTCAATTAATCTCTCATTATTTCTAATATTTGACCAAAAAATTATTTTTATTGATTTTTTTTTAAACTAGGCCCAGACCAACAATGCCCAAGTGGTGTCGTCCCCGGCATGCCCTAATGCCCAATCTTAACCATTCTTCGTCATGTGACAAGGCCCAAATACTATATCGGCTATGGTTAAAGCCTAATAAATCACATCGACTGTGATTAAACCCCAAATCAGAATCATCGGTAAACATATATCATATATCAATACGTAGTTCGACAATGAGCGCTAATCCAATATCTATATATCATAATCCAACATGCCGATATGCTATATATTAGAAATAATTCCCCCGTCTAAACAATTTCGATGAATGTTCAAAATAACAATCAACTGGGAAATTCATTCAACGCTTGATCCAATTTTATAGAATAAGATGCCATAAGTTAATTTAATTTTTCCCTTAATTCTGAAAGTGCAGGAACCAAGGAAAAATATAATTGGCCTGTTTGGATTATTTAGCGTTTAAACAAGGTAAAGTCTATGACCAAAAGAACAAAGGTAAGTCACTCCTATCATTTCTGTATTTTCATGAAAAAACTGCATTGCGTGGTTTATCGAAAGGAAACCCTATGTTATGCAATTTTACCATTTCTGCATTTTCAGTAAAAACTGCAATACTTGGTTTAATGGAAGGAAACCGTATGTCATGCACTTTTCAACTGGTTTGAAGAATACTCCTGCATTTAATGAAGTTTTTCAATATAACTTAGAAAGACGGACAAGATTCATCTGACTATATCGGGGATTAGAAAATCAAGTTCACCCCCTTATTGCTCTGCCTCCAAAGAAAAGTCCCTAGATTATTACTGTCACCCATTTCTTTCCCTTCCCTCAATCCAAACACGTATTGGACATGAATCAAATTTATTACTTCATTGAAGATTGTTGACCTCGAAGGCACCTATTTTTTTTTTTTTTCATTGAGTTTGGACTTTGATTTTGATCAAAAGTTAACCCCTGCTAAGATTATGATTGATCGCTATAATTGAGTTGTGCATTGCAAGAGCTTTCCAACATCGCCTAGTTTGCCCAAATTGGATGACCAGATTGCTGGATATATCAGCACAAGGGAATGCTTGATCCTTTGGATGCTCACATGTTCAATTTCCCCAATAGTGTTCCTAAAAGAAGTGATCTGCAACTACCATTCAAAGTTAGCTTGAAGATACAAAACTTGGTGATCTGATTTTGGAGGCAACGGAGCCTTAAATGGTTTTGCTGGACACATTTGATGCCCGACTAAAGAGTATATCATTGTACACTGCTTTCTCTTGTTTCATTATTATTCTCAGTGCCCTTCATGTGAACAATGAGAAGGCCGAAATGTTAGTACTGCCTAATAAGACAATTATCGCTGATTCTAATGACATTTGGCTGTCTTTAACATATGATTAGTGGATGAAGGTAATGTGATCCCTTAAATGTCCTTGTCAGCTTGCAACTCTCCAATTTGAGGAGCTTCTGATCTTCTTCTCCCTTATCTTTCTTGGAAAAATTGTCCAAAAAACCCTAAATCTTTTGACAATTTACCAATTTAATGTTAAATTTTTCAATTTTACCAATTGAATCCTTAACCTTTTGACAATTTGTCAATTGAGTTCATCTTGCCAAAATTGCTAATTTTATGTTGAGATCAAGTCAATTTTTCAGTGTCGCGATGCACAACAACATGTAATATCTTGCCACGTGCATGAAAAGTACATTTGAGAGTGATGTGCTTTTCGGATACCATGCTCTTGATGAGAGGGTTGGCAAATTTTGCCGAATGAAATTGTTGTTTTTAGATGTTAAAAAGATGACATATGACTACAGTTATTTCGCATTGAAGACAATCTTTCAGCCCTTCCTATAATGGCACGCATATTGTTTCCTGGATAGTATATGCTTGTAAATTATAGATGGTCTCGTATGGTTTTCTTCTGGATTTTTTCCTTGCATTTTGCTGTCGACCCTTCAATCTTTTGGCTGGTGAAGGTAAGCAAGTTGGTGAAGCTATACAATCTTCATTATTCTCTTCATGCGTTGATCCTTTGCTTTTGTTCATTGCTCAGTAGAACCCAAGATTCTCAACCTCGTTTCGAAGTCTTAAATTTGGTAGTACTAAGATGATGGGTGTGAATGAATTTATTCCTTTTTGCTCTTTACCATTTTGGGTCGTTGATGTCCCATCTCAGTCAACGATGAAAGAGGGAAGAGTCAAAGATCCAACGTTATTCCATTTATCTTAATATTGCTTTGGAGTACACTTAGAGAGCACCGAGTTGCCTTTAATTCATATGGTTTCTATCCAATAAAAGCCGGCTAAATCAGATTTTTCCAGATCAGTCTAAGGATCCATAATTTGTTAAGCCAGAAAATGACAGGTTTCACCCTCAACAGAAGGCAAAATCTTATTAGTTTTACATGTTACTCCTTTTAATAGCACTCTCGTAATATGGAGGAATTATTCCGTAAATTAAATATATGTGCTAAATTGAATCTAGAGCCACAAAACTGATGGATTTAATTTAAATCTAAAAAAAAAAAAAAAAAAAACACGAACAACATAAGCAGAGCAAGCAGGGAGAAGAAAATGGATTTTATTCAAGTAAAGATGAAAATTTTCAAGTAAAGATGAAAATTTGACAAACTTCATCAGGTAGCTAATCTTGGCTATGCTAAGTAACAGATAGCTTTCACGTATCAATTTCAACTCACCTTTTGATGATGGACTAGCTTTAGAATTATATGGATCGCATATTCGTGTATTCACATTTATGGACTGTGATCTGTTTGGGCTCATTCTTGTCAATTTAAAGGAAAACGGAGAAGTATAATTATAAAATGAAAATAACATTACCACGTATGCTATTAGATCACGTATCAATTTCAACTCACATGAGTTATTTGGAGTCAATAGGCAAATTGAAAGTTTTGATGTGTAGCATGAGTATTTACAAATTGAAGAGTTTGATGTTAGCATTGTCGGACATCTAGATTTTATTAAAACACTTAAGAGAAACCGTGCAAACCCATACAAAGCCTCATCGTAAAATATAAATTTCAGTACAATTATTATGTTGTGATTGATTTTCTTCGTCACATCATTTATAAATTAAATTTATACAATATTTTCATGGTGATTTTCTTTCGCATCATTTATAAATTAAATTTATAAAATAATAATCTCTAGTCTCCCAATGCAACTAACCAAGTAAGATAGTGGAAGACTTTGACTTGCCTTCAATCGCTAGAATCTTTTTCCCCACTTTTCTTTTGAGTGGGTCTTGTCGGCTTTTTCCTTATCCCTTTCTTGGCAACTGGCAAGCAAGATAGTGGAAGACTTGGACTTGCTTTCCCTCGCCAATTCCTTTTTCCCCCTTTCTTTTGAGTAGGTCTTGTTGGCTTTTGCCTTATTGCTTTCTTTGCAACTAACCAAGCAAGATGGTGGAAGACTTTGACTTGCTTTCCCTCACCAAAGAATTTTCTTAAAGTTAATTAATTCGGTTTCATACAAAAATTGATATATAATCTTTGAAAAAGTCTTTTCTTCATAATAAAGATTTCTTTTGCAAAATGCAAATATTGACATGAGTATGCTATGTAAGGAAAAATATCCCATCGATCTAATTTGGCATCACGCTAGATTGTTGCAATAACATATTTATTCTTAAGTTATGAGTCCTCATATGACGGCCCATCGCTTGGGCTCGACATCATATCTAATTGAGTTCCAATGCCGCGTCTAGCTTGATGCATGCCAGAGTTTCTCAAACGCGACGCTCGATCTAGTCAAGCGTGATTGCAACTTTGAGCAAGACGCCTCTATTTTTGAGTCGGGCCATGACAAAAAGAGAGAGAGAGAGATGCAGACAAAGATGGGGGCTAAGTTGCGGAGGGCGTCGTTGGCGCTGGTCGGGGGAGTGACCGTAGGCTGCTGACATTGATTGGCAATGGTGGGGGAGGGGGAGTGGTGGAAAGAGAGCAATGATGTGATAGAATAAAGGTTTTTCACGTGATGGTGTATCACGGGGTGCATAAGTTAATAGAAAGTGAGTATTTTTGACATCTAAGCGTCCATTAAGATGCAATTCGGCTAATAACAAAAAAAAAAAAAAAAAAACACCATCCAAAGCAACCTAAACACAATCAAACTAGAACAGTACCAAACATTTTGCTTGTCGGCAAGACTACTTCGCTGAACCAGTTTCGATTTATTAAAAAATAAACCAAAACCAAATTGATCTATCATCGTAGTGGACAAGAAATACCTACATAATATCTGCAAAGTTGACTAGCACAAAAAATGCATGACAAAATAATGATTCAAGTACCGTGGAGCGAAATGAGACAGTCCAAGCACCTGTTGGTGGACTGCTCGTCGAAGCTGAACTCGAGCACCAAGCTCAGTAATCGAGCTTTCTCTACCTTCAAGCCCCGATCCTCCATGGAAGTCAACCTGTTCGAGCGATTCAATCGATCGATGGTGCACAAGTTCGGAATCAAATTGATCGCTAGTCTTTGCCAAAAGCGTGCGCTCGAAGTGCTCTTTTTGAAAAACCTTCCTAGCGATGGCAAGATTAATGTTTTTCCTTTTTACTTTTATATATGCTGGAGAATGGGAGAGATTGGAGCCATATTTTTTTCAATTTTTTTGGAAATTCCATTTTCGTAACTGAAGTTTGTCTAAGCTCTATTTTGCCTTCCTGTAAGTTCTTCTGGCTTCATTTTACACCCTTGGTTCTTTTTATTTTTATTTTTCTGGGTTTGAGTCATTGTTGACCTCGATAGATAGGAATATGTGTGAAGGCTCCTTTGCAAAAAGAAGACTTGCGTGTCGTACTAAAGTTATAGAACTATGGGAAGTGCCTCAAATTTCTTCCATCTGTTGCTGTGCATCAGCAAAAGAAAATATTGACAAAGTAATATAGTTTCTTAGTTACATTTTTACCCTTATATATATTTCAATGGAATGATTTACCAATTTTGGAAAAATAGCATTTCCAACCCCCGCCCCGGGGGGGGGGGGAGGAATTTCCAACAAAGATTTGCAAAGATCGGTCAAACAATCGATAACAACTAGATGAGAAGGGAAAATTAGATTGGATCCCATCTAAGTAATGGCTATTCTTTTTTGACATTCATAAATTACCTATTAATTTCCACACAGCGCATATGTATCAATTTCAGGACTTTTCTTCACAAGTAGTCAAGTTGAGCCTGAGCATTTCAAATAAAGGAAAGACTCAAAGCGAATCAAAGAGAGAATGCATCAGTTCATTTTAGGGCGTTCTTCTATGGTGCTTGTTGCACCAATTCTTTGATCTGGGTTAGGTTGTACTCTTCTCAAGAAGAGGAAAAAGAGTGGAAGCGATACAAATGCAGAAAATAAGAGCACTGATGGAGCATCTACATATTCGTTCATCTATCGAACACCAACACGGGAAAGTAATTCTTATGATGTATTCTTGAGCTTTAGAGGCTCAGGTACTCACAAGATCCTTTTTTTCATGTCTTCTATCCATTTCCAAATCCGTTTTAACTCAATATGATTTATGAAATTCTAATCTTCAATATCCAAATAACAATCGAACTTACGCTTAATTCTTTTATAGCCCAATTTAGAAATTAACGTACACGTTAATCGAGAATGCACCAAGCCAACAAGTTTGACTTGACTAAAGGGTGATGTCTCAAAGTAGATAAAGGCAAGGACTAAAAGCATCCGCAATTGCTCCTTGTCCCTCAATTACTAATTTATTAAATCCCATCGCAATAAAGGGTAATGTCGTGTGGTTTGTATGATTGCATGAGATCCTTTTGAAAAAGAAGGCGCCCGCCATTCTTGAGTTCAGTGGCTTGTATGATTGCATGAGATCCTTTTGAAAAAGAAGTATATCTGACAATTGCAGTTCAAATCTGTCATTGATTGTGAATAACAGCAATGTCCCTCCAGTCTTCCACTAACTTAGTTTGGTTAAAATTTATTCTTCCACAAATCAATTTTAAAGATTAAATTAAAATCCTCCAAGCCCCGATCCTCCATGGAATCTCAACCCGTTTGGAGCGATTCGAGCGATCGATCGATGATGCACGAGTCAGGAATGGAATTTCAATCTTCTCGAGAGCACGTTCGCGCCCGAGTTGCTCTTGTTCGATGAACCTTGCCAGCTATGGCGGGACTGCTGGAGAATGGGAGAGATTGGAGCCGATTCCGTTTTCGCGCCTGAAGTTTGTTGAAATTCTATTTTTTGCCCCCTCAAAAAAGCCATGGCTCTTTTTACGTTAATCTTTTCTTGGCTTGAATCATTCTTGAACTTGGTAGATAGGAATGTGGGTCAAGGCTTCTTTGCATACATATGACTATGGGTAGTCATCTCAAATTTTCTTTTTATCTGTTGCTGTGTGTCAGTAAAAGGAAAAACTGGTAAAGTAATACTTATCTTAATTTACATTTTTACCTTTTACCTCTATATATTTTTCAATAGAATGAACTTAAAATAATTTGGAAAGATAGGTTTCCAATGCTACTTTACTATTTGGTGAAAAAGAAAACACTGTTTTGTTGTGCCCGAAATGTCGCAATAGCGACGGGAATTCCATAAGTCGAAGCTCTCATTTTACGGGACCGGTCCCACATTCAACGTGGACCATTGGATAAGAAAGGGAAAAAACTGGTTTGTCATATCTATTTTGCAAAGTTGACTTTTGGTCGTAATTTGAATTTGCAAACGTTAAAGAAAAGTTACGAATGCAAACGTGATCAAACTTTCAATTGAATAAAAAAAATTAAGATGAGTAAGGAAAATTACCAACATATAAGTCTCAAAACATTACAAAATGTAAAGAAAGTTACTATCATTTTAGATATTTCATTAAACCTACAAAAAAGAAATTTACCATTAACCGAATAAATTACTGTTTTTATGAAATATTACAAAGCACAGATTCCAAAGATTTATGCCCTCCAAACAAATATTACATCCTCCATAAGAAAAATTACAAAAGTATATTATACAGATAAATTTCTATTAGTGAGGATGATTATGTATGCCGAACGAAAGTTAAGATCTATTAGATGATTTACTAATAATAAGAAAAGAAATTTACTATAAATTTAGGTAGATTACAATTTTTAATGGAATATTACAAACTATAGGACCTACAGAGCTTACGACTACATAAAGGAAATTATGTCGTGTTCAAAAAGTTATGAGATGATATTTTACTAGGAGATTACTATTAGTGAGGAAAATGACCGATACCAAAGAAAAATCACGATCAATTAGACAGGATCCAGTCTATTTTCCTTTCAGATTTGGTTGTTGTTGATCATTAGATTGATCCTTGCCAATCCTTAGGTGGCTTTGAGTTGTGAAGAATATGGAGAATTTGTTTAAATCAAAATGGTGTGTCGTAGCTTTGTATAGATTTGCAGATTCCATTTGGGTAGTTTTGGGATTTCATCTTCCATTTCGCTGCTTTCGTTCTTGTGCTAATTTACAAGTATAATGCTTACTCCGCCCAAAAGCTTTCTTATTCTGCCCAGATTTAGTATTTTTTTTTTTTTTAGGGGGTTCCTTGCCTTAAATTTTTTTGACTAATTTATTATGCATCAAATTTGACTAATAGCAGAAACATGCTTGAAACAATCACATTCCGCTTTTCTGATATGATAATTCAAGCTCTTGTTTTACACCATGGTGGATTTGTTCCATTGATACATGTCTTGTACCTTGGAATGAGAGAATGAGCTTGCAAATTACATGAAAAAAGAAGAATTTATTGAGACTGAGACCCAAAGATTTAGATTAATGGTCAAGCAATTGAGTCATTCCATTTTAACACCTAATGTCAATTGAATTCGTGAACAAGAAGGGTGATACCTTTTTCAATGAAATAGTAGTGGCCATAAAGGCAAACTTCCTCAAACATTACAAGAACATCTTTATTATTTTTTTTTTTTTTTTTTTGGTAGCCATTGCCTTGGCTTCAAGGTTCAAGTTGGAGGGGCTCACAATGCTTCTTGTTCCATATTACAAATCTTTGGGACTAAGTCGGGAGCTCCAACTGGAGCACATATTGGCGATAACGATGAGTTGACTCTCAAATATGCATGTGGCATATGTCGGTCGATATAATACAATCCATCCACAGAGAAAGAATGCAGCCTCATTAAGTAGTGCCCACAAACCTCTATGGTCTTTGCTTCAAAGAACACCCCACGGCCTGCTAGGTATTCATCTTCATTGTCTACCGGTGAATTGGAGATGTAATTGGGAATAGACTACACCAAGCACATTAATAGAGTTGGTGAAAATAACCTCGAGAACGTGAAATGGTGGAACTTGTGACTTACTCATTCCACTGACATATACGGCACCTTTGAAGTCTATGTTCATTACTAGCCAACTTTTGGAAGTCAAATAGATCCAACTTGTTTGCGTGAAATTTAGAAATAATTACCGTAGGGTGAAATTAGTTTTTACAAGAATCAACTCCAGAGGAATGTACCCAACATGGACACAAGAACAACAATGACATTGTATAGTCCAAATCATGGTGAGGATATGAATTAGTATCGGATGAAAGAGGGAAGAGTCAAAGATCCAATGGTGTTCCATTTATCCTACTATTGCTCTGGAAGACACTTGGGCTTCATTTGTTTCGCGGAAAACAATTTCCAGAAAAGTTTTTCGGATTTTCAAGGTTCGTTTAATATAAAATGAATAAGTTGAGAAAAACGTTTTGCATTAATAGCAAAAAAATTTCTAAAATAGGGGAAAAAATTTTCCTCACTTACTCTATCTTATCTCACACCCTTGCTAGCCTCTTCTTCTTTCTTTTCTTTTTTTTTTTTTAAAAAATTTGAAATTTTTAATCTTTTTTTTTTTTTTTTTTTTTTTTTTTTCCTTCTTTTTGGGCCCATCCCGTGGTTGGCGATTGACCAAAGAAGAAGAAGGAAAAATAAAAAAAATAAAAGGTAAAAATAGAAAAGAAAAAGTAAAAGGAAAAAAAGCAGAAAGAAAATTTAAAAATAAAATAATCAAAATTTTGATTTTTTAAAAAATAAAAAAATTATTAAAATGAGTGCACAAAAAGAAATCAAATAGAATTTTCCACACTAAATGGCGAAAAATATTTTCTAGTTCATTCTCATGTTTCAAGCGAACACCGGAAAATATTGTTATTTTCTTAAAAAATGGCTTTCTGGAAAATATTTTCCAGAACCACAACATTTTATGCGAAACGAATGAAGCCATGGAGAGTGCCTAGATACCTTTGATTCCCGGGGTTTATGACTAATAAGAGCCAGCAAAAATCAGATTTTTCATATCATCATAACTGTCCATTATCTATTAAGCCAAAAAACGACAAGTATGTTCCTAGCAAAAGGCATAAATCTCACTAGTTTTACATGTTACTCCTTTTAATAGCATTCTCATGATATGGAGCAATTACTCTGTAAATCTGATATATGTGCTGAATTGTATCTGGACCAAAAAAATGTTGGATGTAATGTAAATCTCATAAAAAAAAAAAAAAAATTCACGATCAACATAAGCAAAGCAAGCAGGAGAGAAGAAAATTAATTTTATGAATTTAAATAAAGATGATAATTTGACCAACTTAATGAAGTAACTACTTTTGGCTGTGCTGATTTATATTTTCAAGTAACATATAGCTTTCAAATGTAAATTTCAGCTGTCCTCAAACACTTGATGATAAACTAACATTAGGATCACACCTATTGCATATTCATTCATTCACATCTATGGACCGTGACTTATATTGGCTCACTCTTGTCAATTTAAAGGAAAAAGAGTATAATTATAGAAGAATAACATTACCATGTATGCTATCAGAACAATATGAGTTACTTAGAGTCAATAGGCAAATTGAAGAGTTTGATGTATAACATATTTACGAAGCATTGTCGGACATCTAGATTTTATTAAAATACTTAAGAGAAACCGTGCAAACCCCATAAGAAACCCAATTGTAAAATGCAAATTTTGGTACAATTATTATCTTATAATTTTCCGCCACATCATTTATTTATTAAGTTTATACAATATTTTCAAGATAAATAATGGCCCTCTCTTGATGCAACCAAGCAAGCGAGATGGTAGAAGACTTTGACTTGCTTGTAATCACTAGAATCTTCCCCTAGGTTTTGCCAGCTTTTATCTTATCCCTTTCTTTGCAGCTAAGCAAGCAAGATGGTGGAAGACTTTAACTTACTTTTTCTCCCCTTCCTTTTCCCCCCTTTCTTTTGAGTAGGTCTTGTCGACTTTTGCCTTATCACTTTCTTTGCGACTAAGCAAGCAAGATGGCGGAAGACTTAGACTTGCTTTCCCTCACCAGAGAATTTTTTAAAAGGTAATTAACTCGGTTCATAGAAAAATTGATATAGAATCTCAAAAAAGTCTTTTTCTTGATAAAGATTTCTTTTGCAAAATGCAAATACTGACATGAGCATGCTATGTATGGAGAAATATCCTATTGACCCAATTTGGCATCGTGCTTGATTGCTGCAACAACATATTTGTTCTTGAGATATGAATCCTCGATGATGGCCCACTGCGGTGTTGGGCTCAACATTAGATCTAATCGAGATCCGATGTCGCGTATAGCTCGATGCATGTCAGAATGACTCAAATGTGACGCTAGATCTAGTCAAGTGTCATTACAGCAAGATGCCTCTATTTTTGAGTCGAGCCATGACAAAGGGTGGGGGGGGGGGGAGAGAGAGAGAGAGAGATTGAGTTGGGGAGGGGATAGAGATAGGGGATAAGTTGTGGAAGGCATCATTGGTGTTGGTTAGGGGAGTGATTATGGGATGGTGACATTAATTGGTAGTGGTAGGGAAGGGGGGGTTGGCGGAGAGAAAGAGAGAGAAACGATGCGGTAGAATAAACGGTATTTCATGTGACAATTGTATGGAGGAGGTTTGGCTGAATTGCCCCAAATTGATGTTGTCATCTGGACGTGAAGCTCATTGATATCGTGAGAAAGATCATGTTTGGAAAACTAAAAAAGATAGGATCCATATAAGTTCCTCTTGAGTTCCACTAGATCTAGAAGTTTGTAACGAGTAGGGAACGAACGACGTACCACTCAATTGTTGGTCAAAGCAATAGGCAAGTAGAAAAAGCTCATGTAGTTGTCACACCACATACAATGGGCTCCATATGCTGGGGTTACCACACTCGAGCATGAGGCCAACTAAGAAGGAGTCCCGTGAAAGCAAATGGAAAAATCAATTTTATTTTTTCTTCGTTGATTAACATGAATTGCATATAGACATGATTCAGACTCATTAAAATATATATTAAATTAAATACTTTGAATTCATAAAAGCGTATTTTTAAATTTTAGCTAATCCATATATGATCCGAGTCACTAAATATGAGTTAAAATGTAAATTTTTTTACCATTTCAATGCCTCTAGCAGTGAGAGGCTTTCATTTCAATGGGAAGGGAAAGCAAAATGTTGTCCATCTTCACTTTGATTTATGCGGTCATGCGATCCCATTACATAGAGAACTAACAAAAGCTGAGAGTTAATCGGTTAAAGTAGTAAATTTTTTCAACAAGGACGCGTAAATCCACGGTGGGATTGTGTGTATCCCAAGCACATCTGGCTCATCTTTTGAGGTAAGAGGGGAAGTAATTTCCAATGTGAACACCTTGCAGAAGTTGCCAATTAAAGTAGATGATTGTGGGGCTCTTTTGAAATAGCATCGTGTGAAAACTAATTTCCATTGTGAACACCTTGACTTCAACATAAAAGTATGTACTCTTTCAATTAATGGGGCAGGAAAAGCAAAAGGCGAGGATAAAGCAAAAAGTATCGCCCATCTTCAATTTGATTTGAGTGGCCACGCGGTCCAATTACAATCTAATTGCTACGTCAATCAGCAATAGGGGTGCCAATCAATCAATAATTTGAGTGGCCAAGCGGAGCCATTGTCAAAAGGTGAGGATAAAGCAAAAAGTATCGCCCATCTTCAAAAAGTTAATTTTCACTATGATTTGCTTGGCCAATGGATCCAATAACAAAAAGAACTAACAAGGAAAGTCTACAGAGGGGTCGTCTTGGCAATTTCGAGGAAGGAATTGTTTTGGGCTCTTGGTCAAAAAGGTTAAGAATCAAAAGAAGTCTTGGCAATTTCGAGGAAGGAATTGTTTTGGGTCTTGGCCAAAAAGGTTAAAATCAAAAAGAGACATGGGAGGAAAATTCTAGAACCCGTCGTGAACTTCATGGGAGGAAGGTGACCTTCTTTCATTCTAAAATAATTTAATTTACAAGAAATTTCTAGGAAGACATTTGTGGATTGGATTAGAGAAACTTATCATTTAGTGTGGTTTCCAATGATTTAATGGGGGAAAATTATCAAAAAAGTTCTAAATTTATTACATTTGTGACAATTCAATCATAAATCTTTTAATTCAACTAATTTAATCTTCAACTTATTAACAATTTCCCAATATAGTCTATTTGGGTAATTTTGATCGAAAATTGTTGATTTGGATGATGGGCGTCTTATATGGCATGGCTGGTGAGAACTGGCAGCCTGACCGTAGAGGGCTCTCGGCTCCTGCTTGCCGTGTATGAGGGCAGCGAGCCCTCGCCCTTCACCTGCCAATCAGCTATTTGATTCACCGTTGTTCCACGGTGGGCCACCGATATTCTTTTGAAATTTAGCCAACTTTGGCTTGGGCGTCCAAGACACGTGCCTCCACCTAAACATGGCACGTGATTATGCTTCCGCAGAGAGAGTCAACACAGAACCGCGTTGTCCGACTCCCAAGTATAAGTTCTCTCTACTTCTAGATCTGAAGCACATCGAATCCTCTACCAGAGCGAGAGCTTCAGCTTGAATCGGCGGAGGAAGCAAGGGATCTTCTTTCTCGCGAATCCATCGAGCAGTACGCCTGAGGCCATCGCGAGGAACACCTGCAGTCGCTCCTTCCGAACCACCGGCTTCAAAGGACCGGTAGTTTCTTGAGGGACCGGTTCTTCGGCAGGCACCAATCAGCAGGTAAAATTAACTCGAATCGTGCGAGTTTCGAACTTTCAGTGTTCTGTTGCTGTAATTTCTGATCATAGACTCCGCTGAGGCGATTAGGGTCCTGGGTTTGGAGGGGTCTTCGTCGGAACGCGAGGGTCGTTTCTGGGATCTCCAGATATACCAGAGAAGAGCTGCGATTTAATCGAGAGATAGTAAGTTCCTTGCCTGCTGTTGGTGATTTTGTAGCCACTACTCGTCCTTTCTCGCGATGTTCTGACCTGAGATGATCTGCAAATTTACCTCGGTGTATTTCCAAACCAAGCCGGTCCAGGTCGAGGCGTGAAGGTGATCCTCGGGATTGCGCTGCCTTTCGGGACTCAGACACAACTCGATCTGCTTCGAGGCGACTTCTTCTCAAACACTGAAACCCATCACAGTGAGCTCCTCGAGGTAAGCACGACCTTTATTCTCCAGTCTATTACAATTGATCGGACAAATAATAAAATACATTTGATTATTACTCATAAGGCGTACGAAATATTACATGTGAAATTCCCTCGACTTTTTCAAAATCATCAGCACATATATATTGCTAATTTTTCTTACTACAATCTTCTCATTTAAACTAATTGGTTATGAATGGTTAGACCGATTGAATTGGGTGGAATCACATGCTGGCCCTCATCCCGATATTGTTTCAAAACATTAATGGTTGACTGAACTCCCTTGGGACAAAGGCCCATGAAAATTATGAAAATCTTAGAAGATTTTATGAAAATACCCTTCTAGTACCTCAATTGTCAAAAAATAAAGCCTGAAACATCCAAAATACTCAGTTTTTGGAAAAGTAATTTTTTTTTTCCTTGGAAACAGTTAAAAACTAGATTTTTTTTTTCAAATATCGATTGTGCTGGTCTATTCTCTTCAATAATCGCACAAAACCTTTCAAAGGCTACGGATCAGAATTGTCAACAACAAAAAATTATCTGAACAGATCAGATCAACTGGAGAATTTTTGAATGTCCATAAAGCTATTTTCCATTATATTGGCAATTTTCGTAATTTCTGGAAAATGACAGAAAATTCAAATGTTTTCCAGAAATTATACACTATTGTAATTTTTTTTTTTCGTGTTGGTTACCATAGAAAACTTGAAATTGAGCAAAGCTGCTGGTTTCGATGCACTTACACATATTTAATATGTGGACAATTTTTAGGTGGACTGTGTCTTAGCGGATTGAATTAGAGAAACTCATCACAAAGTGTGGTTTTCATGTAATTTAATTGCTTACAGCAAATGTGACTTTTACGTATATATAGCATAGAAAGTTACTGACCTACCATAGATTTGACAATATGATTAATGCATGTTTAGGGTGGGAGAGAATGTAGCATTTACAGGAGGAAGAACGTCTTTGATAATATCATAATGAAAAATTAGCAAGAGCCACATTTATCTGTTTAACAAAATGGTTTATAAGTAGATATGAACAGAATTGGTCATTCTGTACTCTGGTCCAAATTGTGCTCTCTCTCTCTCTCTCTCTCATTCTCATGTTCGGCCTCTCTTTTGCAGAACAATTCAAAACTATCGTCCTCATTCGCTTTCTTTGATCTTTTCCCTCTTGAAAGTTCTCACCTAGGCTTGTTTAGGGTCTCCTCTCTCCGATCTCGCACCTCTCTTTGCGTCTCAGCTCGCGGGAGGTAATTGCTTTTTCATGTCTAATTAGCGTGTCGTTTCTATTGATCCGGCTGCTTTGTTATTGGAATAATGATGGGCTGAACTAGTGTGTTTTGGGCCCTTTTTGTCTATTGGCGATGTGGGGTGGCTGCTGAATAGCTGAGGAGGGTCTTTTATTCTTTCTTTGGAGTCGCTGTTGCCTGTTAACGAGGTATGTCCCCCAGCTCAGATTTGACTTCGGTGAAAAAAGAAATCCTTTGTTTTCAACTTTAGATGTGGCTAATGCCTGATGGCCTTGTTGTCAGATTGTTAGTTGCATTCAATTCAGTATTAATCTTTTGTTGAACTAGAATGAGTAGATCTGCAAGTGCGCCAGACTCTATTGCGCGCAAAATTTCCATATTTTGCTTGAATCCAGAGTTTTTTTTTTTTTTTAATGCGTTGTGAGGTTTCTCTGTGTTTGAAGGTCCTAGATCAATTTATAGAAAAATAAATCAGAAAAATAAAAGTCGGCCAGTTCGGGGTCAGCTAGTTTGGTTCTCGGATACAAAAATGGAGAACCGATTATTATTGTATAAATTCCTAATTCTTAGCTTAGAACCTAATCATCTTGAAACCAATCATCCTAAGAGTAAGTCTTCTCTTAAGGAGAATTTTACCTCCCTATAGAACATTCCAAAGGAGTGATTCTGTTTTCCTCAAATTGTTGGACCATTAATCGTAGAAAGTACCTGCCATAGTAGGAAAAAAAAATCTAGTTGATCTTCTGACACACACGAAAACGATCAAATAAATCGAGCCATACATGCAAATTAGGAGATTCACCTAGCTTTATATCACTTATTTCTTACACCTCTTTGTGGTGATATTCTCATTATGGGCCCTCCGGCAAAAATCCTAGTAGATTTGAAAATTTGAAATGAAAGGCTTAGTGATAACATACCACTTAAAAATAATTTCATTTTGCATGGAATTGGAGCATGTGGTGCCGGCTTGGAATGGATAAAAGATAAATAACCACAAGCATTTTTTTTTTTAATCTCTACCTCACGTTTCCAACTTCATTAAGAATGACAACTTTAAACAAAATTAAAATGTAAAATCTCATCCACAGCTCGGTCCTTTCTTGATGTCTTCCACACATTTCTAATTCCGTTTCAACTCAATTATAATCTTTTTAAATGATTTATCACATTCTGATTTTCACTAACCAAATTAAAACCGGACTTATGCTTATATTTATAATTGGATGTAATATGCTTGTGCACAAATTCTAGTTCTTTATAGCCCAATTGAAAAATTAACGTACACGTTACCGGTGAGTGGATCAAGCCAACAAGTTTGACTTGAATAGTGTGAGGTCCAAAAGAAGATAAGGCGAGGTCTAAAAACATCCAACTGCTCCTAGTCAATCAATTACCAATTAATTAAAGATTTCATGTTGGTTTTTTCTTGCATGGTAATAGATTCACGTTCATACTCGTTCGTAGAGATTAGTTCATCGATCCTTTCATGCAACATAAAAGCATCTTTTGTTCCAACTTTCACCCTTAGATTGCCATGCATCTTGCGTTCCCTTTTTTACTTTTAATTCAGCAAATGGATAATTCAAAAGCCTTTTGGAAGTTACCTCTAAATATCGCTGCTTCCTTCTAAAAGTAAGCCCGGACACTTCATTCCCTTCTTTTCTATTTTTTTTCCTAAATTATCTTTTATCTTTTATTTTTTTGAATATTTCACATACTTCTTTTTTTATTAGTTTACTGACTTTTCAAGAGCTGAATGATATGCCAACAAAATTGTAATAAAACAATTGACCTGAACAAGAACTCAAGGATTGTGTACAAGTATTTGATATATCATTTGTAACTTAATACTTATGAGTTTTGCTCATTTCATGTGATTTAACAAATTATAGCTCTATTTTGCAGACAATATATCAATCAATAATTTAAATTTGAAACTTTGAAGTGAATAGCTCCATAAATCATATCATAGATTCATCTTATATAAAGCTATTGGCATTTGGGGGCCAGCATGAAATATATAAGAGAGAAAGGACACTGACCATTTGTTGTTCATATAAGCAAGAGGGAGAGTACCTTGTTCCAAGCTGTTGGAAGAGAGAAGAACGTATCAGCCTATCTGGGAAGCTTGAGTTTTTATGGAGAACAAAGGTTGAGAGACTTGTTCACTTGTAGCAATTTTTTGTTGTTTGGAAAAAAAAAAAATCAAGTAAAAGTTTCGCCGTGCGGTCCTTAAAACCTGCAAAAGCTCAGACTTTGGACATTCTTTCCCCCACTGTTTTTGTGAGCGATAATATTACTAAAGATACATTTGATGATTCATGTCGTATCATATTAATTGTGTCATATTGAGTTAGGATATAACATGCATATGGCAAAACCTGAACAAGACATGTTTAGCAAACGTGTTGAATGGCCTCAATATGAACATAACACTTTTAAGAAAGCAAGTCAAACGCCATTACACGACAAATGCGATTATTAAAAGTCACCATATAGAAATGTCAACACGACACCAGGCAATATGCTAGCCTATATACATGCAAGAATATGCAACACATTGCATTAAATCTAAAGCAAAGAGCAAAATTGCTTCCCATGATATTCTAATTACAAGCGAGACGCGGCCTTTTGTATTAATATTAATCCTATTTAAAGCCATAAAATTTTATCACGTAGAAAGCCCCAAATTTCGAACATACTAAAGCCATGAATTTCAAAATCTAAAAATTAAGAACAAAAAAACAAGCAGACCATGAAAGAAGAGAGACAAAGTTAAAATTCGTCGTTATATATTTGGATACGTGTTGGGTGGAAATGTTGGGTGGAAATGATATAAATGGAACTTAATTTCATTGGTAGACTTAGTTATCCTTCATTCTAATCATCCTTAAAAAGGAAGAAAGGCCAATTTTGGAAGAAAGTGCAATTTTTGCATTTCTTCTCATTTCTATGCACTTTTAGAAAGAAATAAATTGTGGGCCCAGAAGAAAGTATTTCCCTTTCATTTATAATCTTTTTCATTGACTTCCTTCATAATTTAAACAGTTGAGAAATTGAAAAATTTTCCTCGATTAATATTTAAGCTTTTTAGTTAATTTTGCATATAATCAATGCCTAAAACTTGAAACCTACCATATTAAAAAACGTGATTGATGGAAATTTCCAATTAGGAAAGTGCACGAATCTGGAGGATGAGGTTTAATGGGCAACAATTACATGACACCACATTAGTTTGGCCAATGAAAATGGGATTAGACAGAAAAGGGTTGTGAAAATGAGGTGGTGGAGATAGTTAGGGTGGTTCATATATTAGGCTAAAATAATAAGAGTAAAAATTATGATAACGATTAGGCACCTTGTGAGCTTATATTTAGAGGAAGATATTTCCATGGACTTTCCTAACAATTTCATGTGACATCCTGAAATTCGACCCCGTTTCGATGAAGTGAAATAGACATTTCGTCGACGTGTTTACGGTCCTTTTTTTCTCTCAGCTGATCACTCACGAGTTAACTAACCTATTGAGTGAAGCCGTTAAGGGATGTATCTGCAGTAAAATCCCTAAAAGCTACTCAATTTGTTGGATTGGACTAAAATCACGTCTGATCAATTTTTAACCACGAAATTGAACTCGATTTCGGAAATCGAATTTTAAGCGCGTCATAATTCTTATTTTTAGGATCTTGTCTCATCGTTCGTTAATTTATTGACGGGTCCGAAATTTCAAGAAAGAAATTATCGGAGGAAAAATCGAAGACCGAAAGAAAATAAAAGGGAATGAGAAAAGAAAAATAATAGAAGTAATAAGAAAATTGTGTTTTCTTATTAAAGTGTTATTTTCTTTCCCTTTTTCTTTTCTCTCTTTCTTTTCTCTCTTTTTTCTCCCTCTTCTCTCTCCTCTCCCCTCCCCCTCGTGCGAATCCACTCCCCACCGATTACCCCTGCTGTCTTCCACTCTACTTCTCTTTTATTATACTTTTTTGACCAGTCAAACCTGATCTTTCTCTCATCTCTCTCTCTGGACTCTCTCTCTCCTTCTCCCCTTCATGCGTTCGAGCGAGCAAGACCAGAAGCGGAAGAAGAGAAGACGGCAACAGCTCGACGAAGCCACCGCCGCTCGTCCCGCGCCCGCGCGTCCACCGCTCACCGCCGGGCCGCCGTCCGCACCGCCCGCGCACGCCACGCGTTTAGCCGGCCGTCCCTCGCGCCCAGGTGTGCTCCCCGTGCGACCCAGCCGCTGTTCGCCTCTGTCCAGCCCCCGTCCGGCCACCTCCGGCCACCGCCCAGCCCCGCCGGACCTCCCCAGCGTCCCCCTCGCCCTCCGCCGGCCTCCCCTCGCTGCCCTAGCCGCCGGATTAACTCCGGCCAGCCCAAATCCGCAACCCACGAAATGGGTTTCCAGCGGCTTTAGGCCCGTTTTGGGCCGTTTCCGGGCCCTGAACCCGAGCCGTGCTTTGGAGTTTGTTGTTCCTCGCGTCGCCGCCGTCGGATTGATCCGATTTGCGCGCGATTTGGTGAGTAATCTCACTAATCCCGGATTAGTTGGCTAATTATGCTTAAGGTTGGTTTAGTTTTAATTAATTATGTTTAGGTTGTTAGATTATAATAAATTAGAAATTATTAGTCAATTGTGATGCGTTTTAAATAAATTGATTGCGCAATTAACAAGTAGACGTGGTCTACTAATTATTGGAAGCATCTCGGGAATTTTCCGACCCCTAATCGGGCTTCAATTTGGCGATTCGGGCCTAAGTGGGATTATTGGCATTTAAATATTATTTTCGGAATTAAATAAATAAATTATTTATTTTCCGAAAATTCAACTGGAATGGCCAGTGACCGGAATATTATCTTGATGACCTTGTGGTGAAGTCCATTTATTTAATCGGGCTTTATTTTGAGTTAAATTGAATTTTTAATATTAATTATTTAATTTTCGAAATTAATTAATTAATTATTTAACTGGGATGGCCCGTGACCAGAAATTTATGCTGATGACCATGGTGAAGTTCATTTATTTAATTGGGCCTTATTTTGAGCTAAACAGAATTTTTAATGTTTAATAATTAATTTTCGAAATTAATTAATAATTAATTATTTTTCGGAAATTAAGATTGAGATGGCCGACGACCGAAATCTCGCGCTGATTGTCGTGGCGCAATCTGTTTATTTAGTTGAGCTTTGAATTGTGCCAAATTGAATTGAATGTGGAATTTAGGATATATTCCTAAATGTTGTGGTTAATTATTTCATTGAGAAATCGTTGAGTATTGATTATCGAAATCGAAAGTGGTCGAGTGAGACCAGTAAAGCTATTGAATTTTGAAAGTGGTCGAATGGGACCGTAAAGCCATTGAGTATCGAAAGTGGTCGAGTGGAATGAAAGCGGGTGAATATCGAAAGTGGTCGAGTGGGACCCAGTAAAGCCATTGAGTATCGAAAGTGGTCGAGTGCGACCGTAAAAAGTGGTCGAGTGGGACCGTAAAGCCATTAAATATCGAATGTTGTTGAGTGGGACCGTAAAGCCATTAAATATTGAATGTTGTCGAGTGGGACTGTGTCTTCCACCTATACTCAAGATGTGATTCGTAATTGGGGATTGAGATGGAATAATCGAATTGACCTAGAAATGGTCTGACTGACATGTAATTGACTAGATCGATTGATCATTGCTTTGATTTGATGTTGTGAATTGATTGACTGAATGGAAATGACCGTGAGTGGTCTTATTGGCTTGTAATCGACTAGGTCGATTTGATCAATGCTTCAATCGGTGATATGATTGCTTGGGTGCCTATTGTGAATTGTACTGACTTGCAGGTGGGATCTGAGGCCAAGGTTCGTCTTCTGCCCTGTGCGTGTATAGGCAGTCTATAGTATAATGGTTTACTAATTAGGCTTAGTGGGGTAGAACTCGCTGAGACGTAGTCTCATCCCAGTTTGGGGAAAAACATTTCAGGACCCCGCTGAGGAGCTGAGGAAGAGTCTAAGAAGGAGAACTCGGAGGTGAAACTTAAAGAGAAGGATTTTTGGAAGAAGAAGATAATCCCGAGAGGGGCCTTAAGTATGGCCTGGATGGACTGAGAGTCTATCTTCCTCTGAGAATTCCTTTTGAAGTGAATAGTTATGAATTGGTTTGTGTTTTGTATATAAGTTTGGTTATAAATTTCAATATGAAAAAATATGGCCCTCCTTTTCTATCCCATTGTTTTATTGTCAGGGATTTTAATCTTTCTTCGCATGTGCTTAATAAATGAAAGGGTCGGCGATACTTTGTCCCGGGATATCGCATTATAAAATCGACCAAGTGAGAATGATGTGTGCGTGCCCGAGGATCGGGGCGTGACATTCAATATGTTAGGTGTGAATTGAAAGAATCCGTCTTTAAATATCAGACATGTGTGAAGTTATGTAGTTGTTAGTCGATTAATTACACTTCAATATGTTTAAATATGTGTTTTAATATCTACAAGTGTATCAAATATGTGTTTCTGAACAAGTAAATGATGCAGGCTTTTCAGGGGCCTCTTTAGGACCACCTAATCTTCCGCAATGAAACGAGGTTAGCTTACTTAACTGAAGGCAGCGTCTTCATAACCTATCTCTTTCTCAAGAACAAGAACCTTCTTCAGCATTGCCTGGGGAGAAATTAACGTACGCATTATTCGGAGTGGACCAAGCCAGCAAGCATTTGCAGAAAAGCATCCTAAAAGTGTCTTTCATTGTTCATCAATCCTTTTGAGTAGCAGGAAAAGCATCTTTCTTTTCAACTTTTCCCCTTAGATCATCATGGACAGAGGGCAGAGTCAGGGAAAGAGCCATAGAGCCAAGGAAGAGAGCACTGAGGAAGCATCCACTTCTTCATTCATCTCTCTGAAAGCAACAGGTGCAGGTAGCGGTCAATATGACGTGTTTTTGAGCTTTAGAGGCTTGGATACCCGCAAGGCATTCACTGATCACCTCTACCACAGTTTGAGCAAGGCCGGGACTATACCGATTTGCGTGTTCAAGGATGATAACAGCATACCGGTTGGTGAGGAATTTGGTACAAAGATTCTTGATGCCATCGCACGATCTAAGATTTCGATCCCCATCATATCCGAAAATTATGCTTCGAGTAAATGGTGCCTTCGTGAGCTCATTCATATCATGGATCGGAAGAAGAGCATGTCACATATAGTTTTGCCCATTTTTTACAAAGTTACCCCGTCGGATGTGCGACATCTAAAAGGAAATTTTGGAAATGCCTTCCATTTGAATCGGGCACATTTTGAGGAGAAGGATATCCAGGAAGGGCAACGAGCACTTAAGGAAGTTAGTAACTTAAATGGATGGGAATCTGAGAAATTTGTTGACGGGTACTTCACTAAACTTTTCTTTTTTAAATTAGTAAGTTCTCTTCTTCATGTAGAATCGATGAAATGCAGATAAATTACTTTCATTGCAAGCTCGGAAAAGATCCCCAAAATGTCCCAATAAACAACCATAATGCCTCGAAGACAACAAACACCGGTACTCCCCAAGATATCACTGAAAACTAAACCAACGACAACTAAAATTGAAACATCCCATAGTGCCCTAGAGTTTTACATTTTCCTCCGGTACAAAGCGAAAAACAAAGAAATGATAATACCCCTAGCTAATAGCGTCAATCACTAAAGAATAGACCGACAAAGTACTCCAATGCTCGGTCTTCCAAACTTGATCCCCACCAAGATAAAATGGACCTCCTATAGCTTAGTTGATAAGAATCGAATATTTTGCATAGACTATGTCTAGATTCATAACCTCTCATTGTTTTTGTTGTTTGACAGGCATGAGGGAAAATTAATAGAATGCGTGGTTGAAACTGTTATAAACAAGTTACAGAAAGATTTTCAGCTGGATGTGCCTGAGCAACTAGTTGGACTTGATGGTCGTATGAAGAAAATTATGAATTGGATCGACAATCCTTCCATCAATGCTCGAATGATTGGAATTTATGGCATGGGCGGGATAGGCAAGACAACTCTTGCCAAGTGCATCTACAATCAACTCTCGAATAAATTTGAGCATGTCAGCTTCCTTTTAGATATTCGAGAAACTACCAGGCGCCACGGTATTACGTGTCTACAGAGTCAACTTATATCGGATATACTTAATGAAAAAAGGGAAGTTTCTAGAATTGATGAAGGAATTAATATAATCAAATCTAGATTCGGACAAGAAAAGGTTCTCATTCTTTTGGATGATATAGATGATAAGACTCAACTAGACGCATTGGCTAGGAAATGTAATTGGTTTATGGCAGGAAGTTTGATCATTGTTACCACTAGAAACAAAGCTATTCTTGATCAATCTGAATTTGAGGTAGACTACAAGTATGAATTGAATGAATTGGATAAGGTGCAAGCTTTGCTTTTGTTTAATAGACATGCATTTCGTATGGACCATTCTCCGGGGGACTTTGATGGCATATCTCGTGATATCATATCCACCATGGGTGGGCTTCCCTTGGCACTTCAGGTTGTAGGTTCATACTTGTATAGAAAAACAAATCGAAAAGTATGGCAAGATGTGTGGAAGCAATTAAAAGACCAACCGCATAGAGATGTTCAAAAGATATTGCAGATAAGTTATGATGCATTAGAAGATGGACATAAGCAAATTTTTCTTGATATTGCTTGTTCCCTTATTGGTCAAAGGAGCGAATTTGCCATGTACATGTGGGAGGACTGTGGGTTTTATCCAAGTCTAGGAATTGAAGAGTTGAAGTTGAGGTGCTTTATTAAAATTGGAGATGGTGGTCGGTTTGAGATGCATGACCAATTGAGAGATCTTGGAAGGAGCATTTTTTGCCAAGGACAACTGCTTGAGCAACGTAGTGGACCATGGGACCACGACTACAAGGGAGTCCCAAGAGTACTAAGAAGCTTTGAATTGGTAACATATGGCACTCCTTTCTTTTTCTCTCCCTCTTATTTTAATATGTTTAATCTAATCTATTCTAATATTTCATCTAGGATTGACATATGCTCTTACTTTCTAGGAGTAAACATCCATTTATGTCCATCTTAGATTTAATGTGATAGCTAAATGGATTATAAGTATCTAAAGGATGAAAAAGTTATACCATTTGATTCGATTTCATTGATATAAATTACATCCGTAAAGATTTGATTGACAATCAATTTAAGATCCTTTAACTACAAATTATAAGTATAAATCTCATTTACTAAAAGCATGTAATTGTCATATCTAGCTGAAAATATTGATAATATAAAGGACTACAATAATGAATGAAGATGAAAAATAAACATCATAGATCAGATAAATGAGGTTTCTTGAAAAAAAAAAAAATCATGTGCCAATTATAATAACTAATAATTAATTCAAAACGACAAGATTGGAAACAATTTCACATTTATCACATGTTCTTGCTTATTAGTATGGCCAAATGTATTGGTGGTACTCCTGTGATTTAGGAATCCAATGTTTGATATTTTCTTCTCCATTTTGATTTTGAAGATACCCGTCCCTTTAATCTACTAGTTATGTCTATCTCTTTTAATTCTTATTTCCTTTTAATAGATAAGATAGCAAAAATGCCCTTAAAAGTACTTTTAGGAAAATCTTACTGTTTTTTAAGGTTTTATCACGTTGACCTTGGTCATTTCATGAATTAGGTTAGGTGTATGATAAAGAGTGGATTTTCTTATGACAAACGCTTGTATCCGTCTATGTAGCAGAACACGGACACGCGACACAACACGACACGACACGCCGACACGTCATTCATTAAAAATAGAGAATTTCGACACGTTCCGACACGTTATATATTAAATATATTTTTATATATAAATACATAAATAAATAATAATAAAAATAGCCTAGAATTAATTTACACAAAAAAATTAAATAATATCATTCATTATTTTAATTTGTTACAATAATACACAAAACTTAGAGGAAAAAATATTGTTTAAAGAAAAATACTGAAATGATATTTTTAAATTTATTTATTTATCATATATAGCATTTTTTATTACTTCTTTCATAGTAAAAGACTTTTAAAAAAAATAAAAAAATTCTAAAAAAACAAAACTGAAAAAAAAAATTGACCCCGTGCGTGTATATTTATAACAATTTTATTACTTCTTTTGTGTATATTTATATTTTGGCCCCTCAAGTATTAGAAATTTTTAAAATTGACCCCGTGCGTGTCAGAATCGCATGTCGGAATTCTAGACTCGCATGTCGGAATTCTAGACTCACGTGTCAAAGCATGTCGGAAAGAGTTGACCACGTGTTGGATTTTTCGACACTCGTTGACCGCGTGTCGGACCGTGTGGGGACGTGTTGGAGCGTGTCGGACACGTGTCGGGGTGTCGGACACGACACGAAGGCTTCTGGAGAGTGTCCGTGCTACATAGGTATCTGTTGTTACTTTATCCATACCTTTGAGTATAATGATGCTCAGCATGTAGCCAATCTTTTAGTTAAATTATCATTGCTCATGTCATTTTATTATCATATATTGTCCATTTGGGCTGCCTCATGATATGATTTATACACTATTGTCTAATGTCACCACGTAACTTTTTAAACATACCTAACAGAAAAAAAAAAATCGTTCCAATTTTCAAAGAAATGATTAAACACTTCACAACAATAGTTAATGATGTTAAAGATATGTAGATATCTCCTAGAGATGTTTAGGAAATTTTCTCTAATTTTCTATATCTATTTTGATTATGCATATTTGATTTGATTTTTTTATTTCCTGAAATAGTCTTGTAATGAAGTTTATAAATAGGCTCTCCATGTAATCTTTTCTGTATATCGAAATATATTGAAAATTTACCCTTTTTTTCTCTTTGGCATTATTATCTCTAACTAATGAAATGAAAATCAGGTGTTTCCATAGCTACTTACAGGTGGTCCACCGGTGCTCTTTAACAAATTCTTTTGAGAAATTATACAAAAGTCATGAAAATTTATGAGTAAATATTTGTATGTCGTAAAATGGTTTCATGTATGTCGTATTAAATAGAAGTCAAAGTGCATGTGCTACACAATTTGAAAAAAGAAGAAGGAAAAGATAAAACATTGAGTTGCATTTGCCTTAGTTGTTTTAGAGCAATAACCATTTTTTCTTTATTTTCATCTTGTTTAATTTTTGAAAGTTCGTCAAAAAAGAAATTAAATGTGAGTTCACATGTCCGTGTTTTATTTGTACACGGGAAGGATAGAAAGGTTACAAATCGTGATTTAAGAAAAGCAAAAACTAAAAAGTTCAAAAACTCGCAGAGAGGCCCCTCCTGGTTCCCTTGCCGGTCCCCCTCTAGGCCCCCCTCTTGGTTCCGCAAAATTTTGCAGAGATGCCTATCCTATTTTCGCGACATTTTGCGGGCAGATTCAAGCGGAAACTCCAACTACGAACTCCTTTCTGAAATGAGCGGAAACTCCAATGGCGAACTCCTTTCTGAATTGAGCGGAAACTCCTACGACGAACTCCTTTCTGAATTGAGCGGAAACTCCTACGACGAACTCCTTTCTGAAGCAAGATGGCTCCAATGGAAGGTCAAGGGAAGCGATTTGTCTTTTTCAACGACCAATTTGCATCTACCGAAATTATCAGTGCTGGATTTCTCATACAGCCACATCACAAAGGATTGGCGAGGATGGAAGTCATTAATGGTAAGATTAGGCAAAGAAGACATCCTCTTTGCGATTTTAGGGTTCTATTCTTGTTTAGCCAATCAACTCATTCTTTGACAACTTATTCTCCTTTTGTATTAGGCGTCAAAACGGCTAAAAGTTCTCAACCTTGGATGGTGTCTTAAATTAAGACGTACTCCTAATCTCTCGGCTTTCACACAATTGAAGATTCTCATCTTGCTCAATTGTGGCGGACTGGAGCATCTCCACCCTTCTATTGGCGAACTCACAAGCCTTGTTTCCTTGGATTTGAGTGGCTGTGGAAGTCTCAAGGAGCTACCAGAGGAGGTGGGCAACTTAAAAGATTTGGAAGAACTTTTATTAGATAGATCTGGTATTAGAGATATTCCTCTGTCTATTGCTTCTCTGAGGAAGCTAGAGAAACTAAGTACCTGCATTTGTGTGTCACTGAGAGAAATCCCTAGCTCAATTGGGGATTTACAGAATTTGCAACATCTAAACTTGAGTTATTCTGGGATCAAAAAGCTTCCCAGTGCTATTGGAAGGTTGAAAAATCTGCGGACTCTAAGTCTCGAATCATGCTTCCTCAGTTTGAATGGGGCAATTCCAAGTGAAATTGGTGACTTGCCTTCGCTCGAGTATCTCAATCTCACTTGGACACCAATATCTGACCTGCCAGAAAGCATTCGAAATCTTTCTTCTCTTCAACACCTTGACCTAAGGGGCTGTTACAACCTCTGGTCACTGCCAGAGCTTCCTTCGGGCTTAAAATATTTGTCGAAGCCCTCGATTGCAAGAACTCCATCTTCAGGTATGCCATCTACTTGAATGCATCTCAAGCTTTCCTCAAGACCCTTGAAACTCTCTTGTGTTAAGGAGTGTGATGAGCTGATATTGCTTAGGCTTGACGGTTTCTCTTTGAATGTGGTGTTAAATGACGAAATGAATCGATGTTTCAAGTGAAAATTGTTGTTTAAGTTGTTTAGACAAGGAAGGAGGCTATTGGTAAAAGCTATAACATAATGTGTTTATTGCAGAGAAGAGAAGAAGAAAGTGGAGAAGATTAGATCAAAGCTGGGACAGGAGAACGTGCATCTCAGCGTTCGTCTGGATCGCCAAGTTGAAATTGGGGAGAGTGTGGCAATCTTAGGATTTGCAGGAGATTTGGGATCGTGGAAGAAGAATGGGGCAATGGACTGGACCAAGAGCAGATGAGTATGTGAGTAAGAACTGAAAGGAGGAGGATCTATCAAATTAGAAGAACTTATATTAGATTTTTCTGATATTACTGAGATTCCTACATCTATCGGTTCTTTGACGAGGCTGGAGAAACCGAGTGTCAGCTCTTGTGAGTCACTCAGAGACATCCCCAGCTCAACTTGAGATTTACAAAATTTGCTACTTTTGGATGTTAGTGGTTTTGGGATTGAAAAGCTTCCTAGTGCTATAGGAAGGTTGAAAAATCCGTGCACTATAAGTCTCCTATCATGCTGTAATCTGAAAGAGCAATTCCAAGTGAAATCAGTGACTTGTCTTCACTTGAGATTCTCTATGTTACTTGAGGGAGTTTTGATGTTTGTGAGGATCCAAAATAGTTTATCTAGTCTCGACAGCACATACCTGAATGATTTTGATGTTGTATTTGAGTTGAGTCTGCTTTTGTATGCTCATGCGGTTCAAACTCTCTGTTAATCAAATACGTAGCTGCTGATTTTTTTTTTTTGTATGTCCCTCTGATGCAGAGGTGTCTGATGCCATTGCATTCAAATGTTATCACTCCTGAACTCAATAAGCCTTTGCAGAGGGAGGTATGCACTACCGGTCATACCATAACAATGAAAATATAACCCATGTGCTTATACTATATGAGCTGTGGAATCACACCTGAAAATCAGTATGCAAGTATGCATGAGGAAAATCTCCATTTTTATCAGTTTATCAACGTGCCACTATCCTTTGAATGTTGTCACATAGGTTTCTAACTATTTTAATTTGATAAGCTTAGTTCTCATGTGATGTTGACTTTGTAAAGTTGAATTAACCCCTAGCAAACTATCCTGTATTTCTGATTTTGCTAATGGGATATTGCAAAATAACCAAGTAATAAATTCATCTTTCTATTATGTATTTTAAGCACTTCACCTTTCAGCATATTTTTAATGACGTCAATTATGTTCCTAAACACAAACAAGGAAAGTGTTGCTAATTGCTATATCTGCCAAGCCTATTGTTTTCTTTTTCATCGGCTAGCTCATGAAGTATCTGTTCATTGCAGTCCAACTGCAATTGGTGCATATGATGTTTGTGCATTTGTACCTTATATTTCATGATGTAAATTGTAATGCTTCGATTTAGTTATCTCCATTTATTGATAATTAGTGAATCCCGTCCTTCTTGTGTAGATTCAAGCTGCATTTCATAAAATTCAGAGAACGTTCCCAAACATCACAGGACGGAGATATGGACTAGACTAAGATATGTCATGAGATGTTATGGAAAGAAGTTCCAAAGTTCTTCGCTAAAGGTTTTTATAATGTGCTCCATGCTGATAATCTTGATAGGATTCTTGATATAAAGGGACATCTTCTAATGTGGTGCAGTAGTCCTTTGCAAACTTTGACATCATGCATAAAGTTAAGCATAAACTGTCTTATAGGTGGTTCTAGATGTGAAGTTAAGCATAAAGTTATGTTTGTCAACAAGATTACTATTTAGATGTCCACTTCAAGCTACAATTTTGTGAATGTGAGACTTCTTTCATGGAAAAAGCAAATGTCATGGAATCAGCAAATAATTTGTCAATAGCAGGCAAGATTTTCAGTAAAAAGGTTCCTAGAAGACAGTAATTTCTCATTCTGAAGAATTTTGAGCACAAAATAAAAATGTTCATTAGTGTACAATCAGCTCTTGGATCTCGAGAAGTTCATGCATTGGCATTTTGCAATCACTTTAATAGTATAATCTCAAACTTGATTCCTTTAAGCATGAGTCTATAAAGCAGAGTAGACAAAGCCATACATTTTCATACTTGAAACCAAATTTTCTTTAGCATTGGCTACAGTTGAAGACTAATAAAAAAAATGCCAAGAAAAATCTATGGAAGGGCGAAAGTATTATATGCATGTGGTTTGGACCAAACCGTTGAACGGTCGTCTACTTGGTTAGTACTTGGACTCTACTATGCCAAATTACTGTCATTGGTCATGCATTCAAGTTTCAATCGAACCAATTTCTTTGGGGCCAGTACTCTCAGTTGTTCCTCTTCATCCTACCACATTACAATGGTGGAACTTTAGTAGTTAAAAGCTACTCGCAAGATAATCATATATTCCGATTCGGTCATTGTCTACCAGAACTTTAACTCATTACTTTCCAAAGCTCAAGACAAGGCCAAGTAACTTGTTAAGCCAAGTTTGAATCTTTAAACACTAAATCATACATAATGCCGGCCGCACTAATGAATCAAAACATTAGTTAAATATATTAAACACGAAATAATCTAATTTTGAGCATATTGATTATATATAACACGAGAAAGGTTGCAAGTAAAGTCAATGTATTGATTATATAATTTAGAACATAGCTACTCAAGAACACGAGAATGATAGTATGCCATTTCTTTTTATAACATACAATCTGGACCTCTTTAGTATGCCATTTCTTTTGAATAGCTACTCTTTGACGGGCTATTAATCGAGCATACTAGCACATTGTCTTTATACAACACTTCTTATTCAAGTGTTTTGCAAAATCAATGCATTCATTGAAAGTGTCATGACCTAACCTTGCATGCCATGAAAAGGAAAGGTCAGGTTTAGAGGTACTTGACCATGAGAGTTCCCTCATGGTTCATATTCCAAAAGACGTTACCCTTGTGAGTCCCCTCATTTATGATCATGAGCTCTCCTAAGCTCGTACCTCGTGTGACAGTGCAAGGTATCGTGATTTGCACACACATGAGTGACACACCTTGAAAGAGGATGCTTGGTGTGGATATCGAATTTAGATGCATCTTTACCATAGTAGCCCTCCCAATAGTACTTGCTTCCCATGAATGGCATTGTTTCATATATTAGGAACTTTCGACGTGCGGATCCCTAGAGTGCCTTAACTTTGTCCTAAGGAACACTTAAGTGCCATAACTTACAAAAGGTACACTTAAGTGCCAAAATCGAAATAAAAGGAATCACTTGAGTGCCAATTCGGCCAAAATCCGGCCAAAACGTCGACGTGGCATTTCTCCGGCGAACCGAGCCCAAAATGATGCCGTTTTGCACGCTAACGTGGCAAAACGGCGTCATTTTGGGCTGACATGGTAAAAAAAATTTAATTAAATTTAATTTTAAATTAAATTTAGTTAAAATATTTTAAAATAATAATTTTAAAATTAAATTTAGTTGAAATATTAAAAAATTAATAATTAAAAATTAAAAAAGGAAAGGGGGAGGCGGTTGAGGGATTAGCCCTCGCCTCCCTTTCCTTTTCTTTTAATTTTTTAAAATTTAAATTATTAATTTTTTAATATTTCAACTAAATTTAATTTTAAAATTATTATTTTAAATATTTTAACTAAATTTAATTTAATTAATTTTTATATTTTTTTACCACGTCAGCCCAAAGCGACGCCATTTTGGCCACGTCAGCGTGCAAAACGATGTCGTTTTGGGCGCACTTCGTCGGAAAAATGCCACGTCGGCATTTTGGCCGGACTCTGGCCGGAGTGGCACTCAAGTGATCCGTTTTTCTTCGAATGTGGCACTTAAGTGTCCCTTTGGCCAAAGTTATGGCACTTGTTCTTTTCTTTTGCCAGAACTTTCCATAGTGGATATGCTAAACTATGGTGAGTCTCATCGAGACTCATACCTCTCATGACATGTTTATTTTAGGGATAAGTGCATTGGAAGTCCTAAAATTTGTCATGAAAACGCAATTAAATCCTAAAATTTTCAAAAAATGCAATTAAATCCTAAAATTTGTCACAAAATGCAATTAAGTCCTAAAACTTTCAAAGAGTGCAATTAAGTCCTAAAACTTATCAAAATGATTTAATCTGAGTCGTTTCATTGAGTATACTTTTGAAAGTTTTAGGACTCGGTTGCACTTTCGAGACAAGTTTTAGGACTTTATTGAACCTTTTGAAAGTTTTAGGACTTGATTGAACTTTCGTGATAAGTTTTAGGACTTAATTGTACTTTTTGAAAGTTTTAGGACTCAATTGCATTTTCATGATAAGTTTTAGGACTTCTAATGTACTTATCCCTTTATTTTATTATCAAGTTGTTTAGAACAATTTAATAAGATGTAAGTTGCCACTAGCTTCATTTTTGGGGGTCGGCTAGAAAACCTAATCGAGGATTGTGAGTTATCTCTTGATTTCTACGCAACTAGAGATTCTAGATTTGGGGACTTGGGTTACGCTAATATTTTTATTAGTGTCATTTTGGTACCGAATAGTTTGTCGTGTCTCCAAAAGTGTCCATGCTTTTCACCATGCTTTTCACCATGCTTTTCGTTTGACTTTTTAAGGCTGATTACACTAACTAAATGATCATACATGGATGGTTGGTTTCATGCAATTCTATTTCTATAAAAGAGAAAATGAGGCATACAATTGAAATTTAAAAACAGAGCGGTAAGTAAACAATCAAGTAAGTAGTTTAGGGAAAGCAGTGAATCTAATATGCAATCCTAAAAAACAAAGAAAACAAAATGAAAGAAAAAAATCTGCAACTTGTTGGGTGTTTATATATCACAAGACAACCCAAAACATAATATCAAGGACAAATGGTACAAGAATACGGTCGGAGTGTGTGAAAGCTAGTACGAGCACCTAGAGGGGGGTGAATAGGTGCGAAAACAAATTTTGCAGAATAAAGTATAAAATTTTACTTTTAAATCAACTCTGTTTAGCAATAGACTATGAAAAGGAAATTAGACTCTAATAATCAGATAGAGTTACGATCAAAGTAAAAGAGCTTAGGGAAGAGAATAAGAACATAATGTTTATAGTGGTTCGGCTTAATCCAAGCATACGTCCACTCTTCCGCACTAACAGCCCACCGACTGGATTTCACTAAGAGTCAAAAGAGTTGTTATAGTATAGCTCTTCCTTGATTCCACAGTGTAGAGACTACTACACTTCCTCAATGTCTCACAGAAGTATAAACTCTATTTTGAGTACAAGTTCACACTCAACAATTGAATTGACAAAGAGCAAGGAGTTTCAGACTTTGGAATTTCTTTATCGTGCACTCACTTGAATAACTAGAACGTTTTCCTTATATACTTCTCCATGCCATCATAACTATTGGCACTTACCAAAGGAGTTCTTCCAATCTACCCGTTGGACATAATCAATTAGGAAGATTTCGAGTTATTTAAGGAATATGACGATAGCCCACCGATCATGCTCGCCCATACAATCAGGATCTAGGTTTCCATAAATAGAACCTTCCAAGTATGCTTCGCCAATCAATGGATCCAAAATTCCTGAATCAATCTCAAGATGAATAAAGGATTCCGAGATGTTATATTCAGCCGAGAGATCTTCTTTAGTCGATAGAATCAAATCCTTAAAGAAATACTTAATTCTGGATAAGTCTTCTTCGACGGTCTAGAAACTATCAATGAGGATAGACTTTGAATCTTGAGTCTGGCGGTCCAAATGCGGTCTTCGGACTTAGACGAAAGAGTCTGCAAGTCTTGAGACTAGACTGATGGAAACTTTTTGTTAGCTTCAAAACACGTAGGGAAGTTTTCTCCAACAATCTCCCTCTTTTTGATGGTGACAAAACATCACTAGCAAATAAAGGTGAAGAAATTCCTTTTGGTCCAACAGCTCCCCTTGTTTTGTTGCCTTCAGGTTGAGTAGGTAAGTTTTCTTCTTGTTCAACTTCAGCTTCAGAGTGATGAATGTCTGCAGATCCTGCCATCTTAGAATCACTTGATAGGAGACAGCCAAGGTTGGCTCGAAAGAGTCTCCTTGACCTTGATTTTGTTCTCCTTCTTTCTCTTCTTCTTCTTCTTCTTCTTCTTCTTCTTCTTCTTCTTCTTCTTCTTCCTCTTCTCTTCTTTCTTCCTCTGTCCTCCTCTATTCAACCTCTCCCTTCTCTATCTCTTCTCTCTCTTTTTCTCCTTCTGCTGGCTCTACTTCTTCAAAACTAACAAAACTCTTCAAATTACGTAAGGCTGAAAGAGTCATCTCATCCTCATCCTCTTCATCCTGCAAGATGAGAATTCTTTTTCTCTTCACAAGAGTAGCCATGGGCTCCTTGCATTTCCTTTTTACTGCAGCAGAGTCTTCTTTTGCTTTTAGAGGAGACTTCTCTTCCATGCGTTCCAATACCTTAGCTCTTGCAAGTGCATCTTTTTGACCATTTTGAATCCAATCACCATTAGAGAAATTGTTGACAAACTTAATGGAGCAGGGATGTGAATTTTAAAATGTCTAAAAAGACGCGTGATAAGAGCATAATAGGGGAGTTGTCCCTTATCTTTCACAATTGTTCTATACATGTGGAAAATAATAGTGTGAGGCAGAGAAAATTTGTATCCAAAATTGATAGCATGCATCAGTTTCGCAGACCCGGACACATCGGTCTTGGATGTCGACTTTGGCCTAATGTAGTTGATCACAAGTTTGTGTAACAAGATGTTGGTGTCATTCATCCTAGAATAGGATATCTTGCCTTTAGCATCCTTGTCTTTCACCAATGACTGAGTAGCATGAGCAAAAGGTACACCAAATGGTCGGAAACATCCTCTTTCCACTCCAATTAGATCAGCCAAAGTATCCATATCCACCAAAAACGCCTTGTCTCTCACAGTAAAAGAGAAGCTATTTGCATCCATAAATGATAAATTCGAATAAAATTATGCAGTGAGTTCAGTATAAGCAGTAGTGGATTCAGAACAAAAGTGCTCCAACTACAGGGCAGCAAACTTCTTTTGCAGATTTATTTTCACTGAATCAAGGAAATCAAAATCAACATTCCTTGGGTGCATACCCCTCTCTTCAACAAATTCGAATAAACTCTTTTGTGATTCTTTGATCTGAACAGATAAGAACCATTAGTAATATTTTCAGCCACTCCCATTCTAGGCTAAAAATGGGAAAACATTCTTTCATCATCATCTAGTCCTAGAGGTTGATTAGCAGTCCCCATTTGTGGGTCACTAGGAAAATTAGCAAAGGCTTTTTTAGCCAAACCCTTTTCAGCAATACCCATCTTTTCCATGTCACGTAAAGATAGAGTCTTGTTCTTATACCCCCTCTCTTTCAAGTATTCATCAATCAATGTCATAGGAGTTCCTCCTCTTTTTAGATTAGAATAAAGCTTGAAAGCGACTTTAGGAGTTAATATCCTTACAGGTTCCGCTTCTTCCAAAACTTCTTCTTCTATATGAGTCGGTGGAAGAGTTTGACGCTGCTGAGAAGGTTGTTGTTGATTTTGTTGATGTAGAGGAGTAGAAACTTCTTCTTCGATCAAGTCGAAGTGGCTAGGACCCTCGGGCATATGTTGTGGTCCCCTGCTTGCAATCCTTGATGACTTTCTTGAAGACATTGTCTCTTCCAAGGGAGGAATTCACAAACTTGCTTGAAAAAGGTGAAAACTTTTGAACAGATCGAGAGTGAAAGTGAGAGCAAATAAGAATTTTGTATTCTAGGGTTTCAGTGTAAAAGCAAAGAAGACGAGTCTCGACAGTATATAAAGCAAGTGAAGCGAGGTAAACGAAACTTCGTAAAAGGAAAATAAAAATACCTTTTCAAAAACGAATAACTTCCATTTTTGAAAATAACTGTCTTTTCAAAATTGATAACCGCCTTTTTGAAAAAGAGAAACTTAGAAAGATAATTTCAATTAGCAATTAATAAATAACCGTACATTTTCAAGTTTAAAATATTGAAAAATGAGCAACTTACAGTCGTAACTCTTGATCTTCTGAGTCTGAATATCTTCGGACTTTACCTTTGAGTCTTGAGCACGTCCAGACTTTCTTGGATAAGAGATGTAATGTTCAATCTAATGCGAATAGACTCAAATAGGCTTTTCTCCAGAGGCTTTGTAAATATGTCCGCCAGTTGATTCTTTGAGTCAATGAATTGAATCATAACTTCTCCATTTTGAACATGATCTCCAATAAAATGATGTCGAATCTCTATATGCTTTGCTCTTGAATGAAAAATTGGATTCCTAGTGAGGTTAATTGTGCTGGTGTTGTTACATTTGATCTTGGTGCACGAATCTTTAATTCTAAAGTCTCTCAGTTGTTGTTTTAGCCATAAGATTTGAGAGTAGTAACTTCCAAGAGCCACATATTCTGCTTCCGCTATTGAAAGAGCTACAGTGCTTTGCTTCCTTGATAACTTAGATACTAACCTGTTTCCTAGCACTTGGCATGTACCAGATGTGCTCTTTCTATCAACTTGGCAACTTGCTAAGTCTGCGTCTGAATACCCAAGGAGGGTAAAGTCTCATTCTTAAGGAAACCACAAACCCAAATTTGAAGTAGTTGCAATGTATTTGATGATGCGTTTTGCGGCGCTTAGATGAGACTCTTTTGGATCAGATTGAAATCTAGCAAAAATACAAATACTGAACAAAATGTCAGGTCTAGAAGTAGTAAGATAAAGAAGTGAGCCAATAATACTCATGTAAAGTTTCTGATCAACTTTCTTTCCTCCTTCATCTTCATCCAGCTTCGAAGAACTAGACATTGGTATCTCAGTCTTTTTACAATTCTTCAATCCGAACTTTTTAATAAGTTCTTTTGCATATTTCTCTTGGTGAATGAAGATTCATTCTTTCAATTGTTTTACTTGTAATTCGAGAAAGAAGGATAATTCACCCATCATGCTTATCTCAAATTCATCCTACATAGACTTAGAAAACTTCTTGCACAGGTTTTCGTTAGATGATCCAAATATAATATCATCAACATAAATTTGAAAAAGTAGAAAGTTTTTACCTTCCCTTTTAATAAACAAAGTAGTATCCACTTTTCCTTTGATAAAACCATTTTGCATTAAAAACTTACTTAACCTGTCGTACCAAGCTCGAGGTGCCTGTTTTAAACCATAGAGAACCTTTTTCAGTCTGAATATTGAGTCTGGTCTCTTTGGATCTTCAAATCCAGGAGATTGTTCCACATAGACTTCTTCTTGGATGAATCCATTTAGGAATGCACTCTTGACATCCATTTGGATTAACCTGAAATTTTTATAACATGCAAAAGCAAGTAATAATCTAATTGCTTCTAACCTGGCTACTGGAGCGAAAGTTTCATCATAATCTATCCCTTCTTTTAGCGTATATCATTTGGCCACGAGTCTTGCTTTGTTCTTGATCACTTCTCCTTTTTCGTCCAACTTGTTCTTGAAAACCCATTTAGCTCCAATAATGGATTTACCTTTTGGTTTAGGAGTTAATTCCCAAACATCATTAATGCTGAACTATCTAAGTTCTTCTTGCATTGCTTCAATCCAGCTTTCGTCAGTTAAAGCTTCTTCTATGCTTTTGGGTCCTATTTCAAAAATAAGTGCCACAGCGCTAAACTCTTCTTGCCTTTTTGATCTTGTATGAATTCCTTCATCGATATCACCAATGATGAGTTCTTTGGGATGACTAGATTTGTGCTTCTAGTTATTTGATGGTCTGCCGGAAGCTGTTCTTCTACTTTACTTGATTCTTCAACTTCCTTTTGATGATTTTCAAAGGTCTGAGCTGCTTGAGGGGAGGTAGACTTTGTGGAGTTTGGAGCAGATTCAGATTCTTCAGGATGAGTCTGAATCAGTTGATTTTGCAAAGAGTCTTGGAATTTGACATTCGTAGATTCTTCCACGAGACCGAGTCTTTTTGTTGAATACTCGTAAGCTTTGCTGGTGGTTGAATATCAAGGAAGATTCTTTCGTCTAATTTCTCTTCAAACTTACCAGTTCGATTATTTGTATTTTTCAAAACAAAACATTTGCAACAAAATACATGAAAGTATGAAACAATTGGCTTCTTTCCTTTGAATAACTCATAAGGAGTTTTCTCTAGAACAAGCCTTTAAAAGACTCTATTAATAACATAACATGCTGTAGAAACTGCTTCAGCCCATAAATGAGAGGAAATACTACTTTCTATTAGAAGAGTCATTGCCATCTCCTGCAAAGATCTATTCTTTCTTTCCATAACTTCATTTTGTTTTGGAGTGTATGGAGAAGAAAAAACATGTTGAAAACCTAATTCATCACAAAATTTTGCAAATTCTTGATTTTCAAACTCACCTCCATGGTCTGTTTGTATACTTGAAATAGCACATCCTTTCTCGTTCTGAACTTTCTTAGCAAATTTTGAAAAGTAAGAAAAAGCTTCAGACTTACTTGCTAGAAAGTAAACCAAGGTGAATCCTGAGTAGTCATCAACGGTCACTAGACAGTATCTCTTTCCGCCTATGCTTCTAGTTCTTGTTGGTTTAAAGAGATCCATATGCAGAAGCTGCAAAACGCAATTAGTAGAAACCTGATTCAATGGTTTAAAAGAACTTCTAACATGTTTTCCCAATACACATGGTGTGCATAAATCAGATTTTTGAAACTTCAGGTTGGGCATCCCTCGAACAAGATTCTTAGAAGAGATCTAGGCAATCTGCTTTATATTGACATGGCCAAGCTTTCGATGCCAAAGATTTGCTTCATTTTGTATTGAAATTAGACATTGAGACTTCTCTGGTTTTATATCCAAAAGATAGATGTTCCCATGTCTTCGTCCAGTAAAAGATTGTGAAAGATCTTTATTAGTTCCCGAACATATTCCTTCTTGAAAATTGATCTTGAATCCAGTGTCGCACAATTGGCTGATACTCAATAAGTTGTAATTGAGTCATTCCACTAAGGAAACGTTGTTGATTGTGAGACTTCTAATTTTTACTATTCCACATCTAACAATTTTTCCTTTGTTGTTTCCACCAAAAGAGACTTTTCCACCATTAACTTGTATAAGCTTTATAGAACAACTTGAATCTCTAGTCATATGCCTTGAACAACCACTATCCAAATGCCATTTGACCTTTTTCTTGATAGTGACCTGCAATTGAAAAAGAAACTCAAGCTTTCTTTGGTACCCACATTTTCTTGGATCTAGATGAGTTAGTGCAATAAACAATCTTTGCCCATTCCTTCTTAACAGGTCTCCAAGCCATAGGACATTCTTTCTCAAAGTGTTCTGAGCTGTTGCACTTAGAACATTTGAGAGCACTTCGGCCAACAGGTTTTACAAAGACTTTTTGAAAATGATTTATGTAAAAAGTTTTTGTAATCCTTTGTTTAATTCTTTCTTTTACTTTTGGAAAATCAATTAAAGGAATAGTTTCAGAAGTCATTCCCAAACCTGATTTGTTAAAGTAGGGTCTTTTATATTGAAAGAATCTTTTCCAATTTCTCAAATCCTATAGAAAATCTCTTTGAAATATTTGAAATGTCATTATTCAAAAGCGTATTTTCTTTTGAAAGAAAGTCTACAGTTTCTTTTAATGTAACAAAGCTTTTATCTAAATTTTCAAACTTTTCTTTCCATAATTTTTTTGTTGTTTCAATGCAGAATTCTCCCTTTTTAACTTGGAAATCCTCTTGAGAGAGGTTTTGAGACTAAGACACAGTTCATCAATATATTTAGAGACTTTAGTAGGGATTTTAAAATGACTTACCTCGATTTCACTATCTGAGTCTGAGTCTGTATCTATTTCGGAGTCTAAGTCTGATTCTGATTTTGCCATTAGACATAATTGGCATAATCTTCGTCACTTTCTTCACATTCAGTATCACTCCATGTCTCTGCCTTGAGAGCCTTCCCGTATTTCTTTTCCTTTCTTTTTTCTTCAACATGGGACAGTTGGGTCTGATGTGTCCATTTTTCTTGCATTCAAAATAGATCATATCTTTATTGGATTCATCATCTTCAGTTGATTTGTTTTGAGACTTTTGAGTGCTTTGTTTCTTCCAATTGAATCTTTTTCCCTTTTTGTTTAGTTTCCTGAACCTTTTTATCATAAAGGCTAGCTCTTCATCATCCATGTCATCTTCAGAGTCTGTAACATCAGAATCATCGTTAGATTTCAAAGAAATTGATTTCTTACCTTTGGGATCTTCTTCTTCATTGATTTGCTCCACTTCATAGGACTGAAGTGTGCCAACCAATTCGTCTACAGAAAGTGGCATGATCCTTTGTGTTTCCCTTATCGAGGTCTTTACGTGATTCTAGTCTTTGGAGAGTCCACGCAGCAACTTGTTAACCTTCATGGGTCTTGAGATTGGTCGTCCCTAATAGTCTAGACCATTTATGATTTCTGTAAAACGACTAAACATGTTAGTAATAGATTCTCTTGGCTTCATCTTGAAGGCTTCATACTGTCCGAGTAGAATATTGATCCTTGTCTCTTTTACTAATGTGCAATCTGGCCCAGACTTCTTTGGCTGTTTCACAAGAAGATATTCTATTATACTCCGTAAGAGACAATGCACAATATAAAGAGTAAATTGCTTTTGCATCAAGGGCTTGTCTCTTAGTTATTTCTTCTTGAGTCATCTCGCTAGCCACTACAACTTCTTTTCCCCTCTCTGAGACTGATGTAGCTTTAGGAATGATTCCTTTTTCTACCACATCTCATTCCAGAGGGTCTTTCGATCTTAGGAATGTCTTCATCTTGTTTTTACATATGTTGTATTCATTTTCATCAAAATAAGGTGGTCTGGTGTTGCTTTGGCCTTCAACCAAACCTGGAGCCAACATACTAGCTATGGATCTTTAACTCAGAAGTAAAAACACTTCAAACAAATGAGCACACGGGCTATGATACCAATTGATAGGGCTAGTACGAGCACTTAGAGGGGAGTGAATAGGTGATCAAAGAAATTTTTGTGAATCTTTAACAAAATTAATTTTTAAGCATAACAAGCTGAAGGTGTAAAGAACTAAAAGCAGAAGTATGAAGTTGCAATTTTAAAGTAAGGAGATAAGGGAAAGAGAATTGAGACACAAAGTTTATAGTGGTTCAGACCAAGCCTATGTCCACTCTCTCGCACTGACAACCCACCGGCTGGATTCCACTATGAATCAAAAGAGATTTATAGTCTCACGTCCTTGATTTCATAGTGTAAAGACTCTACTACACTTCCTCAAGGTCTCACAAGTATTTAATCTCTCTTTTGAATACAAGAAAAGCTCAATAGTTGAAATAGCGAAGAATTAAGAGCTTCAGACTTTGGAATTTTTTTTTCACGCACACACTCGAATAACTTGAGCATCCTCCTTATATACTCCTTCATGCCTTCATAACCGTTGGCACATTCCAAATGAGTTTTTCCAATCAACTTGTTGGACATAATTAATTAGGAAGATCTCGAGTTATTTAAGGAATGTGATGATAACCCACCAATCCTACTCGCTCATATAATCAAGATCTAGGTTTCCATAAGTAGAACCTTCCAAGTATACTTCGCCAATCAACGGATCTAACATACTCGAATTAATTTCGATACGAATAATAGATCTCAAGGTGCAATCTCCAGCCATGAGATCTTCTTCAACCGCACGAACAAAATCCTTAAAGATATACCTGCATCTGGATAAGTCTTCTTCAACGAATAATACTTTCCCTCGTCGGTCTAGAAGCTGTTAATGAGGGCAGACTTTAAATCTTGCGTCTAGAGGTCTTCAAATTTTGACGATAGAGTCTGCAAGTCTTTAGACTAGACTGATGGAAACGTTTTGTCAACTTCAAAACAGATAAGGAAGTTTTCTCCAACAATGATGAGGTGGGTTTAGCAAAAGCAAAATAGGGGTTCATCAAAGCAAGTTGAATTTTAGAGATCTTACTTCATAGAGATAGTCTATCTTAGAAGCATTGGAAACACGAAAATCTAAAGGGGTTGAAAAAGATGGAGATGAAGCGAGAGAAATAGGTGTGGAAAGACCGCTGTTGACACCTGAAATTTTTTGTCGACATTTTAAACAAATATTTTGCAAAAATATAAAAAAAATGAAAAAAAAATGATGAAATGAGAAGATAAAATAAATTAGAAATAAGGAAAACGAAAAAAAAAGAAAAAAGAGAAAAACATAAATAAATAAAAAGAGAGAAAAGAAAAAAAAAGAAACAAAGAAAACAAAAAAATATAAAAGGGCTCGCTTATTTTTTTGGCGGGGATTGGACGGATCCATTTTTCACTCTCTGGACAACTGTTTCTCTCTCTCTCCCCGCTCGCTCGAAAATTCTTTGGGCTCTCGCTGCTAAATAGCTAAACAAACTCTCTCGATCGGGATCTCTCCAAATCTGTTCGGTTCAAAGGATTTCGATTGATTAGAACCGACCGATGAGGATCGGCGGAGACGGTGGCAGCAACGGTGACGACAACGGCGATGGTGATGACAACGACGGCAGTGGATCGCTCTCGAAAATCAAACATTCGCTCATTCAATCGTCTCGAACAATCACCGGCCAAGGAGTGCAAGGTGCGGCGCTTGATCCGAAGCCGACCGTCGAGGATTGGTGACATCAACGACGATGCCTGTGGTTCCGTTCGCCGAATCTAACTTGATCTGAAACCGCTCGGTGAGGATCGGCGACAGTTGCGACGACAACGACGCTTGACCGATTTTTCTCGGATCGAGCTCGCTTGATCGGTGAGCTTTCTTTCTATCCCTCTCGTCGTTAGGGTTTCGATTTCCGTTCTCTCTCTCAATCCGTTCGAGTCTTGGATTTTGACCTTCCCCTCTCTTGTTCGTTTTCTCTAGTAATCACTCTCTCGGTTGGATCTGACGCCCTCGTTGCGAATCGCGCCCTTTTAGAGCTCGAGATACAGTGGCTCGAGTCCGCGCCGAGTTGGAAGCCTCGGCTCAGCTCTCTGTCTCTGGCTCGATCAGGTGAGGAAGAACAAGTTTATCGAGATTTTCCTGATAAATGTCGTTTGTTCAGGTGCTATCGTTGTTGTCTTCATTGTTGATTGATGGATTTAGAGAATTCGTTTAAGCTCTGGTTCGGATTTGGTATTGAGTTGAGTAGATATTTGATTGAGCCGTGTTCTGTGCTGTGTAATCAAGACAAACGATTGCTGTATCGTACAGGGATGGAAATTGGTGTTGGAATCGTTGCTTGTATGCTTAGATTTCTCTATTATATCTCATTTTCCCTGTCCGTATCACTCTGATGTGTCATCGCTGTGTATGTGGTGTGGTCGACGATCGAGTGAGAGCTTGCCTCTTCAAATAGAAGTTTCGACGAGTGGTTGACAAGGCTACAATCATTGACTATGGACTCTCTGCATTTAGTTGTTTTCATTACTTGTGTTTCTTCTTTTCTGTCTGCCATTCACATCTTTGTTATTGAGCTGTTTCAAGGCCTATGTACATGAAGATGAGACTGTACAGCATCCGAGGTTTAGAATTCTTACAAACAATCTTTTCATGTTGAGTTGGGGAAGTAAGAAAATGAGTTTTACTCTTAGTTTGTCTATGAGTAGTATTAAAGAGGGCATTAGCCATCAGTGAAGTTGTTTACTACTTAAGAGTGATGGTAGTATTCTTGACTGTTATGCTGCTGTGATTTGTTGTTATCATGTTCGCTTTTAGTGGGTCAAAGGCGGGTCACGTGCATTTGATGTTTGCTGTTCATTGCAAATGCAAATTTGATTTTCCATGACACACGCCATATATGAATATCAGTATGCTATAATTGCTCCTTATGATTGAAGCATGTGGAAAAAATATTATGTCAAGGATAAGTCAAATTTTACTGAAAATCGATCTATGTATGCTTACCATGTTTTGATATCCCATGATTGGGTGTGCATTTGATTCCAACTTGAGGCTAGTTTGGTTATGGATTGATGCCATTTTGATCAAGTAGACTCATTCATGCTTGTGAGAAAATATGGCTTCAATTTCATGGCAATTTGTCATCAAACAATCACAATTTGTAGTCTCGTATGCTCTGTTACCATTCCGATTGCATGCTGGAAGTTGTGGATTAAATATAGATTAGATGAATTCTGTCTTAGCTTGGTTCTATTTTGCTATTTTGCTGCTCTGTTCTTGTGTAGATTGTTTTAGCCGATTGATATATCTTTGCTCTTGGAGTTTTTAGAAAAAAAATATGCATGCTGAATCTGAGAATGTTGTCTTCTTAAAGCTGCCTTTGATATGCTGTTTTTTTTTTCGGTGGCTGACTGCTTTTAGTATTGAAATGGAATAGTTGATGTGTCGCGATTTCGTATGCCTGGTATGTCACTTTCTGTTTTGGCTGAAATGAGGTGCTAGATGAGTTTTTTTTTTTTACCTCGAGCCCTTCTAGACATAAAAAGTAAACTTCTAGAGCTTCGATTTGATATGTCGTATGCCCTAAATGGATGTCATTTGGTCGCTCAAAAACACCTACAAAGTCTGTTGATTCTGCAGTAGTTTTAGATTGATTTGCTGGCGATTTTCTGTTTTAATTGGAATGAGCTGGTAGATGATGTTATTAGGACTTAATATCTTCTGGATATTTATAATAGACTTCTCAAGCGTTCCATAGACATATAATACGCTTGATTTGGCAATTGTTTTCCCTGTCATATGTTTGTTGCAAAATAGAAGTCAATGTCTTCATGAATTCTGCTCCTCATATCTGAAAGTCTGCTATTTCATAATGATTTTTGTGTGTTCATCGATTTTTATAAAATTGTGTGTTCTCAATCTGACAATAAGGTCATATGGCTTGAATGCTTGTCATGTTATACATTTCACATGTGATTGTTAGATGAATGATTTAGGTATGACATACAATAATGTTGAACCTTGGGGTATTACCTAGAATTCAACCTATAGACTTTGTGACTTTGGTTACTCTTCTTGAACACAAAAGATGTCTTGTTTTTTTTATTGTTTTGATATGTTATGATTGATTCTTTGATTCGTATGCATCTAGTCATCTAGATTTCTTAGATTAGGTTTAGAATAGGATCCTGAACATGGATAAAGCGTGAAGATGGTGGAGTTGATGTCCATTCCAACCATTGTCATGTACTATTTGTTTTCCCGACATATGTCTCGGGTTCCATACATTGTATAAAACCCGATGAGTTGCGGGTTTCCTTTCTTTCCCAATTGTTTTCTCTTTTATATTTTTAGAATTACATGATTAGGTTTAACTGTTTTTCTTGATTGTTTACTTCATGTCTTGCAATTTCATTTTCATTGTTTGTTTTCCTTTCATTTCTTAGGAATAGAATAGAATGAAAGTAATCCACCACGCATGATCATTTAGTATAGAATTGACGATCCTAATAATATAAAAAGAAATGCATAGACATGTTAGGAAAAACACAGCATACTGTTTAGGTACCGAAAGGGCACTAATAGCAATATTAGCGTAACTCAAGTCCCCGAACCTAGATATCTGGTTACATAGGAATCGAGGGAACACTCCCGACCCTTGATTGGGTTTCTAGCCGATTCCTAAAATGAGGCTAGTGGCGACTCCTGTCTATTTTTTAGGTTGTTATAAACAACTAGACTGCATAAATAAACTCACTATCACGCGGGGTACGAGCTTGGGAGAGCTCGCGATCTCGTGAGGGAACTCTCGTGATCAAGTACCCCTAAACCTGACCTTTCCCACCTTGGACATTTCAAGGGCGGCGAGATCGGGTCGCGACAATTGCTAACTGTTGAGTCGGCCGTGGCAGTTGAGTCATAATCAATTGGGACACATGGATGATTGAAATTGACACTTCGGATTATGGGACAAAATTGTGTGGCACAGTATGGGACGTGTCATAATGATTTAGCCCTATAATCGGGACTCCTGTGATTGATTGAAATATGAGTGAGATGTTTCAATTGATGCGTGCATCTGTTATATGCATTAGTTATATGAACTGTACTGACGTGCAGGAAGGAATTAAGGCGAGGTGAGTCTTGTATAATGTGTGATTAGACTACCTCTAGGCGTATGTCCTTCCTAATTGGGGTTTAGAGCGTGAACTCGCTGAGACATTGTTTTACCCCGTCTTGGGTTTAACTTTTCAGGTCCATAGATGGAGGTGAGGCCAGTTTGTTTTGGACAGCCACAGGGGTATACAGAGTAGAGTACTAATGTCCTTGTCCTCGAGAGTCCCTAGCTCCATGAGCTCATTGTGACCACTATCTTGGTCGAAAGGGCCTACCACAGTTGGTACCTCATCGATTCAGGACATGGTTTCACTATGGGCCTAATGGGGTCCAAGAAGGTCCCCTACAGGGTTTCAACGTCCTTGCCATTACGGTCAACGCCGCTATAGGCGAGGGAGTAGCTAACCCCCCTAATGGTGTTGTAGTAGACCCGGATCCCAAGTAGATAGGGTCTGGGGTAGGGTTAGCTTGGCAGCTCTTTTGTCTTTTTGGGCCTCTGTGTATAAACTTAGTTTGTTTATATGAGTGTGTTTGGTTTGAAATCGTTGTCTTTCTTTTCTATCACATATTTGTGTTGTCTGGGGATTGTTTATTATACGCTTCCGCATGTGCATAATTAGTTGGGTCAGCGACGCGTCCTAGGACGTTGCAATTTTATCGACCACTGAGGGATGTACGTGCGCTCAAGGGTCGAGGTGACATCCCCTCCCATAGTGGTATCAGAGCTAGTCAGTATTTGGAGTGATAAGGTACGATGAGTTATGGGATAGTTAGTAGAAAATGCCTTTTTATTATGCTAATGTATGTATTTGATAACTGATAGGTAGCTTGTTTGTGTGGTCACTCATTTTCTAATTTTGTGTAGAATTGGAAAGTAGGTTTCTGTAAAGAATTTGCATCATGAGTGACCAAGAGTAGAGAATTCCTAGGAATAGGGTAGTAGCCCTTGTGACTCGGGGTAGGACACAGACAAGAGTCGGTACCTAAGGTGGCCAAGGTAGAGCGCAGGCTCAGGCTAGCACAAGTGGGATAGCGCCGCTGCGGGTTGGTGCTAGTGTAATAGCACCTAGCAATCTTAGAATTGAGGGGATCATTTAGGCGCTAGAGACGCTAGGGAGCATAGTAGGGTAGCAGGCTTAGAATCACGCTGCCGCCGCCACTGCTACAGCCACCACTATTGCAGCCGCCACTACTGCCGCTAACATCGCTGCTACCATAGCTATTGTTACACTTGCTGAGGTTCCACCTTAGAACGTAGTTGCTGAGAGAGCGATGCACAAGCTTGTGGAACAGCTCCTAAAGTTGAACCCGCCGAGGTTCACTGGCGCAGAAGATCCTGAGGCTGCAACTCTCTGGATCCAAGACTTGGAGAAAACATTTGTACTGCTGACGTGCATAGAGGAGGAGAAGGTTGTCTTTGCAGTGTATCAATTGCAGGGCAATGCAAGTACTTGGTGGAGAGCCACCAGAGGGAGGGTGACCCGAGAAGGCGAGGTTCCGATATGGAACGCCTTTCTCGAAGCCTTTAATGGCAAGTACTTCTCTGATAGTGCAAGGGAGTAGAAGATGGAGGAATTCCAGCGCTTTCATCAATGTCTGATGAAAGAAGACTAGTATGAGGCCAAATTTGTAGAGCTATCACAGTACACCCCTAGGCTGATAAAGGATCTAGCTAACAGAGTTAAGAGGTTCAGGAATGGCCTCCGACCGGAGTTGAAGAATCCACTGGTACCATTCAACCTAAAGGATTATGATGATTTGTATGAGCGAGCCCAGTTGATAGAGAGGAATCTGAGTGAGCAAGCTGCTGCATCTGGGTCGAGGTTCAGTTCGAATAGAGATGGTGATAGTTTGGGAAGAAACCTATGACCGGACGAAGGTACCCTATCCCGCCTAACAGGAAGGATGGGGTAGGCAAGTCAGCACCAAACTTTAGTGGAGTCTGTCGTTTTTGTGGGAGACGACATAGATTAGCCTTGTGTCATTCTGCGATGGATGCTTGCTATGGGTGTGGCCAGTAGGGCCACCAGGTCAGAGATTGTCCCTGTAGACCGATGGGACTACAACAGTTGCCGCCGCCGCCACCAATAAGACAGAACAGGGGATACGAGTCGCAAAATATGCCTCAGGGTGGATTGAACTGACCTTCAGCGCAAGGAAGAATGTACGCCATCACCAGACGACAGGCAGAGGACTCGCCTGACGTGGTCACAGGTACGGTCTCGTTAAATGGCCATGCTGCTTATGCTTTATTTGACCCTGGCACTACTCATTCATTTATAGTTGAGCAGTTCGTTAAGTTGGTAGGGTTGAGTCCTGAATTGTCAGAGTCAGTGGTTAGTATATCTACATCGTTAAAGGATAAGGTGTTGTCTACGGTAGGTTGTCTTGATTGTAAGTTAGTTATTGGTGAGCGAGATGGAAAGATAGATTTGATAGTCCTAGCTATGTATGATTTTGATGTGATAATTGGCATGGACTGGCTCACCAAGTAAAGAACTAAGATGGACTGCTATCATAAAGCGATTTAGTTTAACCCGTTAGTGGGTGAAAGTTTCGAGTTTATTGGAAGTCGAGGAGGACCCTCGATTACCTTAATCTCGTTGCTTGAGGCAACCCGTTTGTTAGACGGGGGTTATCAAGGTTACTTGGCGATTGTCGTGGATACAACAGTTGAGGAGTTGAAGATCGAGGACATCGCTATGGTACAGGAGTTTCCAGACGTGTTTCCAAAGGAGTTACCTGGTATGCCACCAGAGAGAGAGAGATCGAGTTTGTGATTGAGTTGGCCCCTGGACCAGAGCCAATCCCTAAGGCTCCTTACCGTATGGCGTTGTCAAAGTTGAAAGAATTGAAGGTGCAAATGCAGGAGTTGTTAGATAAGGGATTCATACATCCCAGTGCATCACCCTGGGGAGCACCAATTCTGTTCGTGAAGAAGAAAAATGGTTCGTTGCGTCTTTGCATCAATTATTGACAACTTAATCAGATGACGATCAAGAACAAGTACTCGCTGCTGAGGATCGACAACTTGTATGACCAATTGCAGGGAGTGTCGATATTTTCTAAGATCAACCTAAGGACGAGGTATCATGAATTGAGGATTAGAAAGGAGGACATACTGAAGACAGTGTTTCGTATGCAATACAGCCATTATGAGTTCACTGTAATGCCGTTTGGTTTGACAAATGCCTTAGCTGCTTTTATGGATCTGATGAACCGAGTCTTTAAGGAGTATCTAGATCAGTTTGTGATCGTTTTCATCAATGATATCTTGTTGTACTCAAGAAGTCTAGAGAAGCATGAAAGGCGGTTGAGGATAGTGCTTCAGACTCTACAAGATAATGGACTGTACGCTAAGTTCAGTAAGTGCGAGTTTTGGTTGACTCGTGTGGCTTTCCTAGGTCACGTGATTTCAGGTGAAGGAATTTCCATGGACTCGACTAAGATCTAAGCAATTATCAACTGGCCAAGACCGACGACTGTGATAGAGATCATAAGTTTCTTGGGTTTGGCAGGTTATTACAGAAGGTTCGTGGAAGGATTCTTAGCATTAGCCTCACCTTTGACTCGACTGCTGAAGAAATAAGAGAAGTTTGTATGGATAGATAAATGCAAGCGTAGTTTCCAAGAGCTAAAGTAGAAGCTGACTACTGCATCAGTGTTGACAATTCCATCTGGTCTTGGAGGATACGGGATCTATAGTGATGTATCGTTTAGGGGACTAGGTTGCGTGTTAATGCAGCATGGTAAGTTGTTGCATACGCGTCCCGTCAGTTGAGACCTTATGAGCTGAATTACCAGATGCATGACTTAGAACTCAAAACAATTATCTTCGCTCTAAAGATTTGGATACACTATTTGTGCAAAGAAAGGTTCGAGATCTTTATAGATCATTAGAAGTATTTATTCTCTCAGAATGAGTTGAATATGAGATAGCGTCGTTGGATGGAACTTCTTAAAGATTATGATTGCGACATGCTGTATCATCCCAGAAAAGCTAACAAGGTTGCAGATGTGTTGAGTCGGAAGTCTTCAATTGCGCAAATGGTGATCAAGGAGTGGATCTTACTCGAAAGAGCTTGAGATTTGGTTTTCAAATTTGAGGTAGGCCACCTTTCAAATCTTATGGCCACCCTCAGAATTGAGTATGAAGTGTAGATATGGATCAAGATGCTTCAGTTGATAGACCTAGAGATCCAAAAGATTTTGCAAGAGGATGCAGACAAGAGAAAGGCTAATTTCCAGATTTTTGAAGACAGAACACTGAGGTTTCGTGGACGATTGTGTGTACCTAAGGATGCAGAACTTAAGGAGGAGATTTTGTTAAAAGCTCATTGTAGCAGTTATAGCATTCATCTAGGCAGTATGAAAATGTATTAGAATCTGTGTCAACACTTTTGGTGGACCGGTATGAAGGCGGATATCGCCAAGCATGTCACAAAGTGTCTGACGTGTCAACAAGTGAAAGCACAACACTATAAGCCGGGAGGGCTTTTGCAACCTCTCAAGATTCCCGAGTGGAAGTGGGAACACATAACAATGCACTTTGTGATGAGCTTACCAAGGAGTTAGAGAGGTAATGATTCTTTATGGGTTGTGGTCGATAGATTGACGAAGTCTGCTCACTTCATCGCCATATGAAAAGGACTATGCATTGGAAATATATTCAGAACTGTACAAGCATCAGATAGTTCGTCTACATGGAGTGCTAGTGACAATTACATCTGATCAAGACTCGAAGTTCACGACAACCTTCTGGAAAAGTTTACAGACTGCCTTGGGAACAAAGCTGCAATATAGTACGGCTTATTATCTGCAAACAGATGGCCAGTTTGAGAGGACAATTCAAATTCTCAAGGACATGTTGAGAGCTTGTGTACTAGACTTCAAAGGAAGCTGGGAGGAACAGCTCCATCTTGTCAAGTTCACCTATAACAACCGCTATGAGCAAAGTATTCAGATGGAACCGTTTGAAACGCGGTATGGCAAAGCTTGCAAAACTCCAGTTTGTTGGGATGAAGTCGGAGAACGGAAGATTACAGGCCCAAAGTTGGTTCAACAGTTAATGGATGTAGTTGCAGTTATCAGGGATAGATTAAAGACCGCTCAGAGTTGTCAGAAAAGCTATGCTGATAAGCGTCGGAGACCATTGGAATTCTAAGTTGGTAAACATGTCTTTCTGAAGGTGTCACCGATGAGGGATACTTCGTGCTTCGGCAAGAAAAGGAAGCTAAGTCCGAGGTACGTTGGTCCCTTCAAGATTTTGAAAAAAATAGGGGCTTTAGCGTATCGTCTTGCGTTGCCATCGAGACTAGCGCAAGTGCATGACGTCTTTCACGTGTTGATGTTGAGAAAGTATGAACCTAACCTGACCCATGTGCTGAATTATGAAGAATTAGACGTGAACGACAGAGTGTTGTACGTGGAGAGACCAGTCCAGATTATGGACCGGAAGGAGCAAGTTTGGCGCACCAAGATGATCCTTTTAATCAAAGTGGTCTGGCAACACCACGGGATAGAAAGAGCAACTTGGGAAAGTGAAGACTCGATGAGACGACAATACCCCCATCTTTTTGTTTAAGATTTATAATGGTTAAATTTCGATGACGAAATTTTTATAAGAGGGGAAGAGACATCATGATTTTCAACCCTGTCTTAGATGAAATGAAATGAGCTTTTCATCGACACACCTATAGTCTTTTTCTCTGAGTTGGCCACTCACAAGATAACAAGTCTATCAGGTAAAATCATTAAGGAATCTAAACACAATAAACTTGAGAATTCGATCAGAAATTGACTGCTCAACTGTGCTCGTCTGCAAGGGTCAATACGACATCGTCAAAATCGATCAGAGACCGGAGATATGTTGTTTTGATAGAGGAATATGATTAAAGTGTGGGTGATTCCATCTAATTGCAAAATTCTCGTCGAAGGCTTGAACCGATTTTTTTGTCATTTCTATATCCTATGCCCGTATTTGAAACCTCTAGAGTTTCCTGACAACCGAGAGTTGCCAATGAGTCGAAAATGCACAATGTGGCTCGAAAATAATCGACCATGGGTTAAATGCACTAAAAATTCATAAAAGCTACCCGGTAGATTAGGTTACGCTAAAATCGCGTCCGGTTGAAATTAACCATGAAATTAAACTCAATTTCAAAAATTGAAAATTCTATCATGTCACGATTTATTTTAGGAATGTTGACTCATCTTTCAAGGAATTTTCGGCAAGTCCAGATTTTTGGCGAAAAATCAAAATTAGCGAAATTTGGACCGGGAAATTAAGAGTGTTGTTTTTGTGTGGATTTTTTGCGTTCAAGTTGGACCATTTGGTGAAGGAAATTGTGGAATGGATGTGGATGCCTTAGCTGGAACTTTTGGGTACCTATTAGATGGAATTTGAGTGAAATTGGATTGAATGAGAAGGGGAGATGTCACAAATTTGTAGCCAAGGGTGGGGTGCAACATTTCAGCACCCTTCGAGACTTCTTGGAGAAGATTTGGAGGGGTAAAGGCTGCTGGGTTGTGGCTGAGGCTCGTGGGGGCCAAGGGATGATGGTTTTGTGATATTTTTGAAGACTTTTGGGGCATTTGCTTCCCCCTCCAATAGCAGATCATCTCCTTCTTCTTCCTTGCCTCACCATTCCTCCATTGTTGTTGAATCAAGTGCAGAAAGCCAGCTAAGAACCAGCAACAGCCGTCAACCGTCCCTCCTTATCATCCAAGGACCGCCGAGCATCGCTCGACCCTGCCAAAGCCGCGCACCTGTTCCCATGCGCTCACGCCAGCCATCCGTGCGTCCACCATCCCGAGTCGTCAATCACACAAGCCTATACAAAAATGACAAAAAAAAAAGAGTCATGCAATGAAGCATGCAAATCATAGAAGCACCAACAGGCTTTTGCGCATGTGATTAACATGGTAAATGATACTCAATTCGTGCGAATCATACCTTGTTAGAATATTCAAAATGTGTATTACAAATCTCATGAATGATGCAACATCAAATGGACTCATCTAAAGCCTTAATTCCAAACTAAATCGGACTTGGTGCAAGACAAACTAATCCTATGACAAATTTTGGCGATTTTACCTAACCAAATCAATTTCAAAAAAGCTAGAAAAATATATGATGTAAAAAGGACAATTTAGTGCAAATTTCATAAGAAATTTTTCCAAAATTCATGCGAAAAAATCACTGTAAAAATAATAAAACAGAAAATCGCAGAAAATAAAAATCACAAATTAACCTGAAAATTACTACAGAATCGATAGATTTCGGAAGTGTTTTTCAATAACAAAATGACGTCCTCTTGAGGCATGCAATCTATCAAATCGAAGCTTGAGAAGTCTAGTTTCTATGTCTATAAGGACTTGAGGCCATAAGATATCATCTACTACCTCAATTTAGCCAGAACAAAAAGTCACACCACAAAGATACAAAATTGCAGATTAAGGCAAATCAAGCTCAATCAATTTCAAATTCATTATCAATGATCATCAAATCATTGTAAATCATCCAATGAAATTCTAAATCTCATTCTAAGCATAAATTGTAAACCTAGGGTTGAATCATAAACCTGATTGGCTAATCCAATCTCACTTCATTGGATTTGAGATTAGGAGCATTACCTTTGTGATTTTTGTTGAACTTTAAGTGTGATCGAACCTCGAACTTCAAAGACATGACCGGGCCGTTGTGGACTCGCTAAGGGCTTAGATTTGCGGTTAGACCGCCGGTTTAGCAATCTAGACAGAACCAGTCCAAGTCAGACTACCTTGAACCACCGGTGAAGATTGGGCGATTTGGAAGCCTTCAGTTGCTGCTTGGTTGGACTCTAGCTACCGATGGCTCTTGGACAACCTAAAGAAACCCATCACAAGTGGATCACATCCAAGCAAGCCCAGTTGATCACCGAAACAAGCCACTCTTGCAGCGTCAAAGACCACCAGCCTTCGCGTCAGTGATTGCTTCGATCAAGAGATCGATTTGGATGAGGCAGACGAACGGCTACCAAGGATCCGAGCAATCACGATAGGAGAGGAGGAAGATCAAAGGAAGATGTCATGGCTGGGATGTCGCCCACAGGGGCTCCAGCGAGCGGCAGTGATCGCGGCAACCGACAAGTGTGTGAGAGAGAGAGAGAGAGACAGACAGACAGAGAGGGAGAGAGAGACAGAGATAGAGATAGAGACAGAGAAATAGAGAGATCGAGAGAGAGAGAGAGAGAGAGAGAGAGAGAGCTGGAGAGAGAATTTTCTGCAAATTTAACTTTGAAAAATCATAAATGATTCCCCTTTGATTTTGGAGGGAAAATCCTTTTATACGTTTGACTAATCGCCAAATCTTGATCGTCAGTTTGATCTAATTATCAAAATTTTGATTTAATGACCAAACTAAGCTAATCAAGGGCTAATCCCACTTAGAATGTGTCTTATGACCGATCGAATGGCTTTGATTTGCAAAAATCGAGGGTTAAAATGGAAATCGCAACTAGGGTCTAGTTAGGGGCGAAATCATAAACTTACAAAATTCATGGATCATTTTGCAAAATTTTCAAAATGTAAGAACATAAAGGCGAAATACACATGACGAGGATCCAAGAGGCGATCGCCGGCGATCCAGAATTGGCTGGCAAGGGGCCGATAGGCCTGCCTCACTAGCTACCAATTAGACCAGTCCAACCGGTTTACTCGGTTCGACGGTTTTGGTTGGAGTTGTCCTCGAGATTTAAAAAAAATACAAAGAGGAAACTTACCAAATTTGAGAAGAAATGATCCAATTCTAATCAAATTAGGCCAATTAAACCAAATGAATGTAATCTATTGGTTTTTTATTGACTTAATTGATTGATTATTGTGGAAAATAGTGAACCTAGACCATGGGTACACTTAATTGAACATTTATAGGCCAAAACGGGAAATTTTGCAATTCCTTGATCGAAATTGCAAATTAATTGAAATTGAATTCAATTAATATTGTGAAATACCTATTTCACTAATTTCCCATGCTGAGAATAGTTTATTGCATCCAAATTGACCTTAAATTGACATCATGAGACTCAAGCCAAAAATGAATCGAGGTCTAATATCAAAATTGGACTTCAATTCATGAAATTAAACCTTAATCTCGAATAGATCAACTTTATTTCCTCGATTGAAGTTCAATAACTCGATTTTCTCATATTCAAGAGAACGAAATTCTTCAAATTGGGAAGTTCTCGAGTGAATTTCTCAAAACGGACCTCGGATTTGGACTTATCTTAAAAAATAAGTGAAATACAAGTGCCTATTTGCAAATCATAAAAAGTTGATTCGGACCATTCGCCTTTTGACATGATGCTTCTCACAATTGAGTGAACAAGTGAATGAGAAATAGTCCCTCGATCAAATGTCATAAAAAGAACTAGACCTAATTATGACTAAAACAAAAGTAAATTTATTTTTGGTTGATTTTGAACTTAAAATCGAAAAAATGGAAAACAAGGTTCTCAATCAATTTTCAAAAAAAAAAAATGACACTAAAGTTAAATTGACAAGTGTCTTGTGAATTATTTATTTATTTATTTTATTTTTCCTAAAATGTTGATTTTTAGTGAAATCTTTGAAAATTTTGAAAATTAACTTGGCTAAAGTGAAATTTAAATCATTTGACATCTTTTTTTAAGAAAAAGTCAACTTTTGACTTGGGATTGACCTTTGATCAAATGGTTGACTAAAAAGTCAATCATTTGACTTTTCGAGTTTTTTTTTTTTGGAAATGAATAGAAAATTACTTAAAAACGACAAAACAAAAGAATGAAATGAAAAGTCACTTTTTTTTGGTCGAGAAATGGGATCCATCATGATAAAAAATCCTAATCTCAATATTTCTATTTTTTTGACATGTCGACTGAAAGTCGGGTGTCAAAGTTGCCCCTCTTTGAGTGGGAGTTTAGAGAGGTTCCATTTGAAGACTAATTGATATATGCAATTTTTAGTCGACTTCTCTTGGGAAAAGAAAATGATAGGAAATGAAATTTGATCGGGGATATACACAGGCATTTACCGTTGTTCATTGTAAACATGTGCGCTCATGCTTGAGATCTTTCTCTTCATCTCTCTCATTGGATGGAACGAAGGAAATGTAATCAATATGGAAAAGGAAAGGTTTAAAGACAAGCCTGAGGATAAGGTTCAAGAATAAACTAGAACCTAAAAATGAGGTTTAAAAATGACCTAGAACCAAAATAGACTATGTTTAAGGTTTACCAGGAACCTAAGGGGACAAGGTTTAAGATTTATCAAGAACCTACAATATGAGATTTAAGGTTGATCAAGGACCTAAATGACAAGGTTTAAGGTTTACCAAGAACCTAAGGGACGGGGTTTAAGGTTTACCAAGAATCTAAGGGACAAGGTTTAAGATTGACCAAGAACCTTATGAACAAAGGGGTATGGTTTAGGATGACCAAAACACAAAGACAAAGGATATGATTTAGGATGACCAAAAACATATCCATTGGGGAAATATATATTTTGAAAAAGGAATTCCAAGATTTCTCAAAAGCTAATATGTGGAATCATTCAAACATGCCTTGGTAAATGATACAAAATTGTCAAATTCCTTAGGAAAGAATTTTAACAAAATGACGTTTGATCAACCATCTAAGGGTTAGATCAAATGTGCCAAAGTGGAAATAACTTAATCAAAAAGGTCTTTTGCATTTGCTCTCAATAAAGATTTTTATGTGGAAAAGCTATTTTATTCTCATTGAAAATGTCTCACATAACCTATGGTGAAGGTTTTCATATACGTTTACAGTGAATATGAATTCATTGATCAAAAGGTTTTTTGAAAGGACCGTAATGTAGGCTTAGTCATGGGTTTACACAAAGGATAGTCACTTTGAGACCAAGAAAAGAACAATCAATCTATATATTCATCAAGTTTATAAGTCAATAACTTTGAAGATAAAATAAGATAGAATTGCTTTTACTCCTTCTAGCGATAGCTCTTATGTGAAATTCATACTTCAACTCGAACCATCCCAATCGAAAGAGACTTTAGATAAAGGTTGTAATGTTGGTTACGATGAGGCTTAGAAGGCTTGAAATTTTTAAGATATCAAGGGTATTAAAGTGAATGAATATGTTGGCATCATTACCATCACACAACTTTCATAAAGACATGATTTTTGAAATTTGACCTATATTGAGAGTCCCTTTTGACTATTTTGTTTTAAGGCATGAGAGCTTTGCTCTCTTTTCTAATGGCATAGCTTGCAATGCATGCTTTGCAAAGCATTTCTTTTGTTTCTTGTGTTAATGGTCTTTTGCATGACCATTGATCTTGTTTTTCTCGATGAATTTTTCATGGGCATTGGCCTTACTTTTACCAAGCACTATTTCACCTGTCTCATGGGCCTTTCTTACAAACTCACAGACCCAATAGGAGGTCCTATACTCAGACTCATCATTGTCAAAGTAAGCTCTTTCATCCTCCAACGGGGATGTAACAAGACCAACCTCATCTTCTTCGTTGCCCCCATCTACTCGGGACAATGTCTTTCATATTCACGAAAAAGCTCGGTGGAGGTGTGAACTTTATCATGAAGTTATACTTGCCACTTGGTTGGCCAAGAGTATCAACAATTTTTTCTTTTTCGCAAGCTTTCTTAATGAACTCACGATCCATGTGGGAATTTTTATACACATCCTCACTCTCAGTATCCGAGTCCTCTTCTTGGTATATTGGGGCTTTCCCTTTTAGGGCTTGACGATCATCATCTCGAGAATTATTCTCGTTCAAGTCTTCAACTTTTCTTATGACCCTTGAAATCATATTCTTATCGGACAAATCAAACTCGACTAAAGTTATTGGCTCTGAGTTGCTCCATCATCTTCGTATTGGATTACATCGAACTCGGCCAACTTGGCAAGCTATCTTCTCATCGTGGGAGATATCATCGCCTTTTATTTGATGATTAGCAAAGGCCATGATTTGACTCAGCTTGGGAGTATCAACAAGGAAAGGATCCTTGTATTCATCCCCAAAGATCACATTAATGGCCTCAGCATGCTTCGGGAGTGAGTTTTACGAGTCCTTGAAGGTTAGCAAATTTTTATCCAGTAGATTCTGAATCTTTGATTGAAGAACGTAATAGTTGTCAACATTGTGACCATTTTCTCACATGTGATATTCACAAGTCTTATTGAGGTCAAAGCCAAGGAACTTCGATGGATTGTCCCTCAGGACTTCTCTTGCTACCAGTCAGTTTTCAATCAACATGGGGAGTAACTGAGACATCGATCTTGGTAGAGGTGTGAATTGTCTTTGCGGGGTCTTCCCCTGGTGATCAAAACTTTGGGAAGAGCTCCTAGCTTCCATGGCGGGCTTATGAGAGGGAAGAGCTTATGGCTTTTGAACAGATGTATTTTGAATATAAGCGATCTCTACAATGGGCTCCTTATCCTTCTTTGGAGCAAACCTACAAACTATCATTTCAAACAGTCTTCCATCTCGCATGATTTCCTCTATACGTTCCCCCAATTCAACCATTGCAGGGAAGTTAATTCAAATATTATTGTACATATTCTCAAAGAAATCTCGAGGCAACTCTCGAAGGAACAACTACATAGTTTCCTTTTCAGATAAAGGAGGCTTAACTTGAGACACGGCGACTCTCCGTCTCTAGGTGTACGCTCTAAATATTTGTCCTCCTTTTTATCAACTCGGACCAAATCCTCAGGAGTTGGAGCGATTTCAGTATTATACTTGTATTGTTGTAGAAATTCATCTACCAAATCCTCCTAGCTATATATCTTCTCTAAATCCAGCTCAATAAACCAGGTTAAGGTGGGACCAATCAAGCTATCTTGAAAAAGAATTAATCAATAGTGGAGAGTTGTCAGACTAATGGGTTATCTTGCCAAAATAGTACTTGAGATGGGTCTTCGGACACCCAGTTCCATCATACTTCCTTATGACCGTAGGTCTTTATAGAATTCTGGGACCTTCACCTTAGCAAAGGGTGACAACTTGTTGAACCCTTGTAGTTGATAGCCTTGCAGCTTGCACAGGCGTTCCTTGATCTTCGCAAGGCGTCTTGCGCTTTCTTCGTCAAGGTGAGAATAGGAGTTTCCTTGGGTGGAGCCTCCAAGTCTATAACGGTTGGGGTAATAGTAGGAACTTCTTCAACATATCATTTCTCTATGGGATCAACCACTAGCGTGTCAACAAGCGTGATGGAAACAGTCGTCACAGCAGCGGGAGCTACAGGGTAAGATTTTTGACTTGGAAAGATCGATCGGTAGCACCATCATTTATGCCATTTGGTTCTCCATAGTGATGATACGAATTCGTTCACCATCCTCGCTTGATGATGGGTGCGTATAATAAAATACTTCTTAGCCGTGTTTTATTACCTATGCGAAAGAATGAACTCAAATCAGCATGTGATTAAAGAAATTAGGAAAGTATGAACCTTGTTAATTTTATATTTTCTTGAGACGAAATAGTTATAAGAAGCATATATGACCCAGTATTATATAACGTCATCTTATCAAAATTTCTTCAAAAGAAATTATATAATTGAAAAGGATGACAATGAATATTTAATCCAAATACCCATTTTCTAAAAGTTACATCAAAAGGCAATTCTATGAACTTTCATTGATTACATCGAACAATTACAAGGTAAACAAAACCTTTGATATCAAAACTTACAAAGCAATTAAACTTGCAAGTAATACAAATGTGAATATAGAAAAATTTCGATTACAACGAAACGAGGAAAATACAAAGAATCTTCCTCTACAAGGACAGGGAAATACATGAAAGGATTTCTAGTAAAAATCCTAAGAACTAGATAAGACCGTATGGAGATGCTTGTTATCATGGGTCAAGCGTTCCACATCGGTCAAGGCTTCGTCTTCATGCTCCATAACATGAACTTGCTGAAATCATTGAGGTTTGGGAATATCAGGCAATTCGACCTTGAACTCTAGTTCTACTTAACAATAGATAAGTTGATCGTGGCATGGTGTGTCCTCATTTCCCCCTCTAAGTCAAATTTGTCAACAGCAACTACATGATGTGACGTGGGGATACCATGTCTCGACAGTAGCTCGAATTATGGCTTCAATGTGGCTAATTTGGCCCTCCACAATGACCTCATTGTGATAATCAATATGGTACAACCTCAACTTAAGGATTGGTGGGATTATTTGAAGCGCACAATATTGACGGAGCACCCTCAAAGGATAATACGACATTAGACCCGTCAATCCCATAAGAGGGAGTGAGTCATGTACTTCGCTAATAAGGCGCACCTCGAGATTCCCTAGCCATCGGACTTGCCATTGGATTAGGCTCATATTGAGTCTTTTAAGGAAATGCAACCATATAGAGAAGGACCACAACAGCCACACTGGAAAGAAATTATTCTTTCCATGGAACATGAGAATGGGATGGTAGTTTTTCGTGATATAGATTATCATCATGCGAGGAGCAAACTCTTTAATGTAAGCAATAAGCCAAATTTGGAGATGACCTATTGGGGCTATAAGAGTTCCTCATCTATTTACTTTGAATCAATTGAGGGATACAAAAGTCTTAGCGAGGCTTGTGCATGCAAAGTGACTAAAGGCACACGCTTGACTAACAACATGGGTAACTAAGGGTGCGTATGACAAAATTCTGGAACAAAAATCAATTTCTAGCCAGAAATTGATTTTTTCAATTTCTATTCCAAGGATGAGTTTATGAGTAAAGAAACGTGTTTGATAACAATTCAAAAGTTCTATTTCTGAAACAAAATTCGTTTGATAACAGAACAAAGTTTCTATTTCTAGGAGTGGCAACGACGGCATCTAGTGGCCGAAGTCCAATGTCGGCGACCGAAGTTCAGCATCTAGTGACTAGCGATGGGCGACCAAAGTCCAGTCCGGCGCCAAGTCCGGTGATCGATGAGGGTGGCTAAAGTCCGGGGTCCGGTGTCGGCAACCAACGTCCAACGTACAGAGTTTGACATCTGACATTCGACATTCGGAGTCCAGCGATAGGAGGCTAGCGGTGGGTGGCAGGCAACCGACATCCAGCAGCTGGTGGCGAGCGGCAAATGGTCGTCAACAAACATTCGGTGGTTGGTGATGAGCCTCCGGCATCCAATGATTGGCGATGAGCAGTTAACGACCAGTGGGCGTCCGGAATCTGGTGACCGGTGGTTGGTGATGGGCGGCTGGAGTGTGGTGGCTGGCAGCCGACATCTGGTGTGTGGCATCCTAGAATTTCATGTCAATCCTTAGATGTGCTTTGATCCATGATTTGCAATAAGATTAAGGCCAAGCTTTTAGTGGATAATTATTTGATAGGAAATAAAATTCTATTCTTGGCTATGTGTTTTATAGGTTGGAATTTATAATTTATGTTGCAAGTTTTATGGTTATATAAATTTCAATTAGGTATATATTTGAGTGGGGGTTTAGAGTGGAGTATTAAAAGAGGAAGTGGACCAAAATTCTTAGGCCAAGACCAGCCCACAAGACCCCACCATTCGGCCATTTAGGCCTGGCCCGCGAAGCCCAAAGGAAAGGAGCTGCCGTTCGACCGACCCAAAGAGCCCAATGGGCTGTCGACCAAGGGGAGAGGCCGGCCCAATCAGCCCATCAACCTGCATGGCAAAATAAACAAGTGGCAAGAGAAGCTTGCCAAGTGTCTTTCCCTAGAGCCAAGTGGCATTAGCCATGCAAACCAAATGATTGCAAATGATGAAGGGGAGAGAAAGAGAGGGAGAGTGGGCGGATTGAGAGAGAGGGTTACCGAGAGAGAGAGAGAGTGAAATTGAGAGAGGGAGAGCGAGCGTGGGAGGAAGAAGGAGGAGGTTCGTCGCCGTCGTCGAGCCGCCGAGTCCCGCCGTCAAGCTGCCGTTTGCTTGCTGTGTTTTGCTTGGATTAGAGGCAAGCAGAGTCCATTGATCTATCCCTTGCTTGCTGTGTTTTGTGTGTTATGAATGGTGAATTTCGGATGTGGATGAAGTGTGAAATTTCGAAGTTATAGGAGTTGTGTTCTAGCCTAGTATTCTGTTTCTAGAAAAACAATTTGACCTTTGATGATTTCGTGAGTTGCATGCGATGTTCTAGTTGGAATCTTGATGTGGACATCGAGCCATATCGAGGATGAGGTGCTAGGGACCCATTATCTATTCCTACTGGTTCGATTACTCGAGTACGGGCCAAACAATTCAGGCAAGCTGTTGGCGTCATGGTTCGTGATCTTTGGCGTGAAGATGACCTTGGATCAAATCTTGAAGAATCTTGGAAATCTTGGTGCAATTTAATTATCTTGTCACCAAATAATTGACCAAGTCAATTTATATATATTCTTGTTTAAGAATATTCTAAAATAGGAATATTTTAGAATATAACGCATTAGATTTTTAGGGTTGGTTTTTAGGGTTTGTGTGGCAGCCTATATAAAGGATTTGCCAAATTTTTTTGGGGACAGATATATTTTATTTTTGAGGAAAAGAATTGAGAGGTTCTCTTTTTACTGTTCTTTTGAGGACTTGACTTAATCAAGATTCTCTTGTGGCGGTCAATTTGACTTATCGAGCGAGAATGTGAATTCTTTCGCTCGTGGCGTCTATAGCGTTGGTTGGTTGACACGTGTTCGTCAATAGGTCACGTTCATACCGAGGTTGCCAATCACAGGTTTGATTGGAGGTCGAGGTTTGCAATTCGCACCATCTGGGCCTTCGTAGAATGATCCTTCCGCAATGATTCACATCAAATCTGACTTCGACTTCTTGATTGAATTTGTAGAGGACTTCTTGAAGATTAACATACTAAAAATTGAGATGAAACGGACAATTATTGTTGGTGAAATGATTTTCCTTTTAAGAAACTAGATCTGGAAACTGTTATGTCGACCTTTGGTGATTTCGTGAGTTGCATGCAATGTTCTAGTTGGAATCTGACTTCGACTTCTTGATTAAAGTTGTAAAGGACCTCTTGGAGAATAACATATAAAAATTTGAAAGGAAACGGACAAGTATAGGTCGATGAAACTATTTTTCTTTGATGAAGCTAGATTTGGAAATTGTTATGTTGATCTGTTGTGATTCCGTGAATTTTGTGAACTTATACAGTCCGAATTTGATCTTGTGTTCTTGATGAGAGTTGTATACTACATCTTGAGGAGAAACATATTAAAATTTGAGGATAAACGGACAAGTAATGATCGAGGAAAACGATTTTCTTTGAAAAAGATGAATCTGGACAGTGAACCGAGAAATAGGAAGAGTTAAATTTCTATTTTAATCCAGAAGGAATTAAATTTCTATTTCTCTATGAGACTTTTACCTTTAGATCTCAGCTATAACATATCAAAATCTCAGAATTTTCGAAGTTCATTTAAGGGCTTAATCGAAATTATTTCCGAAACTGTGTAAAAGTGGTGCTGGAATTTCTTTTGTTGTGATGTATGGATCTATGTATTGATGTGAAACTTTCTTGACATGGTGTTATTCATGAAATATCTTCCTCTGGTTCTTGTTTACATCATGTTAAATTCTCAGAATTTATTGAGATTTTTTACTAATTTTCCAAGAGTTTTCACTAAAGAAGTGCATTCTGTTTTATCCGAAAATTGGTTCTAGTTTCAAAAACCAATGAACTTCTTTATGAAATGTGATATCGTGGATCTTATGCGTACTGCATATATGGTGATGTTTGGCATATCATGTGACATCAAAAGATGGTTTAGATCTTTGATATTGTTGCATCTAATGCCATGATGAAAATGAGACATATATGAGATTATATATTGTGATAATAAGGAGACCGTCGGAGGTGTGAGCTGACGATGCCCCGGGAGTGTTGGGATGCCCGGAGTGTGTGTGCCGGATGTCTTCGGGAGTTTCGAGATGCCCGGAGTGTGTGTGCCGGAAGCCCTGGAAGTGTGTGCTTGGGGGATTCCTTGTGATACTAGTTGGGATACGAGATGCCCAAAGATTCGAATGAGTCGATGCCCTTTGGATGCCTGGTTGTATTATGATACATGCCCGGAAGGTGAGGGGTTGTATTATGATGCATGCCCAGAGGTTCCTCGTGACGCCAGATTGGGTGCGAGCGATAAATTGTGAGATGCAAACATTGGTCCATGGATGAAAAATGATGAGATCCTTATGAAAGATAAGAATTGAAATTGAATCATGTGCATGGGTGTATGCATATGGCATGATGCATGATTTGCTTATGAAAATAAAATTGATGCTATTTGATATTGAAAATGCGATCATGAAGGCGTGAATGGATCTCATGGTAATGTATGCTTGATAGCATGGATGATACGAATCATGGTGATATATGC